>NC_060124.1:535533269-535836299 GCF_021461395.2 Schistocerca americana
TAGTGTACTTAATGAACATAATAGTTTTCTGTTCGTGTGCGCTTATGTTTAACATGACGTCTGTGGCGAATTATAATATATACAGCCCTATAGTGACCACTGTTTCATTCAATAGTATCATATTTTTATAACGCCCCCAGGACCAAAATTTGTTAAATAAATTCAATTTATTAATTTTGGCCTTGCCCAATACTTTTAACTAAACTCCTCTGATCCTATAGGAAGCGATTTGTTAATCGGTAAGGTCGCCCGGTACAGATACTTCTGACTTCCACAGAGGTATGTCGGTGTCTTCGTCGTAATCTCACAAAGGGAGCTTCATAACGAAAACGTAATTTATTTTTACATTATTATGCAGAATCTTGTGCCAAAGAGAAGTGTTACTTTCAATTAAAAGTGAATCACGTGGAGTTATTAATTACCTATATGTCTGTTGCCCTGATAAAATATTACTCGTTATACTGAAAGTATTTAGTGACTCGTAGCAGATTTTCGCGCTGTTCCTGTATAGTATCAGAGCCCTTATATCTGTTGTAAGATTATTAACGCGGCACAATTTTATCAGTTCACATCTGTCATATCAGAGCCCATTATATCTGTGTACATTGTCCTTGCTCTCAATTAGTATCTTTACGTGCTAAAACTTCAGTTCTTAAACTGATCGCAGACGAAGTGGACATACAGATGGGTTGACATCTGGTTTCGTCTTCGGAATAATCCTATCAGAACCTGCACCAAGGCTCCTGGGCCATCTCTGATTCGCTCCAGTGAGAGGCAGTAACACATTTTTGCGAGTTGCACCATTGACGTCGTGTGTGCTCTACCGACTGTTATTACTACTATTTCACACAAATAGTCTGGCTAAGTTATGTAGTTGCAAACTCACGCTTATCTCATCACGTGAACAATTGTTGATGGAATTATAATAAACAAGAAAGCACTGCACTGATGGTCTTCATGTGTCAGGTCTGTTTTAAGAAACTTAAGTTGTTCTCGGTATGCCATTTGTGTCAGTCACAGAGGATTTCATTAATACAGTCGGAATGTCCTCGAAGTCTGATTAACTTCGACTAATTCTTACCAAGTTTCCTGCTATGTTAAGGTAGTCACTTCGCTTCTACCATGTACGTTAGATGAGTCATCACTTTCTTGCAGGCATAAATCGCCGAACTGTTGTAATTGATTCCGAGTGCTTTATTGGTTCCCTAATGTCTCTTAAGTGTCACTGATGCTATATGGGGCGTCACTGATATTCAGCTTGTGGTTTCGTACGAGGGTATCCTACTGAAGTGTTCAGTTCCGTTAACAGTCTGGGCTAATATCACTTATACCTATATCTTTACGTACATGGCAGTTTTCTCCTTGATGTGATAGGTCCTGGGGCCAGTATTTGTGCTAAGTTAAATTCACGTCGGCCAATCGGATTGCGGTTCTCCGTGTATACATAAATCACATAAAACGTTTATCGGCATACTTGCGTTTAAAATGTGTCAAACAGTTTCATTCCCCGTCATTCCACACTTCGAACTACATCTATAATGAATTCGTCGACAGCCACGCGGGATTAGCCGAGCGGTCTAAAGGCGCTGCAGTCATGGACTGTGTGGCTGGTCCCGACGGAGGTTCGAGTCCTCCCTCGGGCATGGGTGGGTGTATTTGTCCTTAGGATAATTTAGGTTAAGTAGTGTGTAAGCTTAGGGAATAATGACCTTAGCAGTTAAGTCCCATAAGATTTCACACACATTTGAACTTTTTGAATTCGTCGACAATGGAAGCCGTTCGCTAGTCTTACCTCTAATCTGCGATACTGATGGACGGATGTGTCTCCGAGTGGCAGTAGTCATTGGCCAGTTGTGACTCGCACAGCTGCAGATCTATAATTTGTGCACATGAAGCTGTTTGAAGGTGCTGTGTTTCACACAAGTTTTATAATCGTAACCCGTGGATATTTTACAGCGGGCCTTACTGTCCCACAATAATAACTATGCCTACGACCCAAGATTTACATCATTATCTTGTGACCAATCTATCATTTGATTGCAAGAAAGTGAATCCCTTAAACTATCATTCCGGAATTTATAGTCGAGAAAGCATGTCTGGAGCATCAGAAATTCTCGATAGACATGACCTGGCAGAGTGGCTGATTCTGCAATGAGTGCAGTTTAAGAAGTACCTGTTGTTTCTTAGCTCTCAACCTATCTGTCCGTCTCTCCCTGCCTGCCCTCCACAGCAGTAATGAGGCTGACTTACCCCAGCAGGGCCCTCCTGCGGCGCGGCGACCAGTTTATTATGACGTCTCTTGCGGCGACGGCGACGCTGCTCGGTGTGTTTGCGCTCGCGGTCATCAGACGGTGGTATCTCTTCGGCTGCCTTTCTCTTCTTGACGCGCCCAACAGCATGGCCCTGTAGATGGTTTGGTTTTACTATCGCTTATTCAGCTAGGATGCCGTATGTCTAACAGAAGAAAACTTTAGGCAACTTACTTAGCTTTGTTAAATAGATGGTATATTAAGTTAGCAGACCATAATTGTGTCTAATAACGAATGTGAAATGTGATTCTATAGGTGTTTGTCAAAAAATAATATATCAATTAGAGATAGGGAACTGAGAGGCATGCGAATGAAAAGGGTACAGAATGTTTTAATGGGGCACACTTAACAAAATGAAGGTTGGTTGACAAGAATAATGATAAGGCATCTAGGAATAATGAACCGACTGATGACCTCAGATGTTAACTCCCATAGTGCTCAGAGCCATTTGAACCATTTGAATAATGAATCCCGCACCTGAAAGGGGAAGAACGTGAAGGTGTGCAAAGCGTATAAACACCAGATTGTTGTCCGCGCACTGTGTAGTACACAACACATGAAGAAAGCTGAAACAAGTCAATAGATATATGACTCGAAAAACATACATTGTCTGTGATCCATTTTGTGTATAACGTTTGTAATGCATCTTTGTTCACTAATTGCGACAGTTGAGCAGACGTGTACGCACAGCAAGAACATAGTGAAATACGCAAGCGATTGTAAACAAGAAAATTTGCTAGCGAGAACCTACATTTATTTTTATAATACTCTGTGTTACCACCTTAATTTCTCTCACTTGATCCTCTGATCGTCACGTGAACATACGTGTAAAGCTCTATGGCGCCGCCTAGTGCTCTCCGACTTCACATTCTGGAAGCCTACACAAAGAGACTACGACAACATCGTTACCTTTTGTTTAAGAGCCCCTCACACTATACAACTCTCTGTTATATCTTCGTGCGGTTTGGTCTCATTACTTATATTCTTATTAACTATTCTTCGTGTTTCAAAACCTTATTCTTCATGTGGCATTGATGGGGGCCACAAGCACTGGAACGGTGAACCATATTACGTCGCATTGGTATCGTGTCTGTCTCTCCTGCAGCTACTGAATAGAAGTTAAAGTTGGATTTGTGCCTCTTATTAGCGACAGAATATGCCCAGTGCAGTTCATAGCAGCACTTAGTTTCATGGACGGGTATTGAAGCTAACACTCCGTATGATCGTACATCGTGTACTGGACACTTGAGGCAGCATGTATGACTGAATCGACTGTTAACATGCGTTTTTAGCTTGTACTTTAAACGAGTGGTATATTCCGTATCCTTTTAAGTTTACAACGGAAGTTCAGTTTCCACAGCAATATCATTCCGTTGTATGTTACATTTATTTTAGGATATTGTAACCACTGCTATTTCGTATTAATGGATTACAACAAAGTGAGTTCCTTACCTAGTCCCACGTGTAAAAATGACAGAGCTGTCTGGGAGAGTGACTGATTCTGCGATGTATACCCGGTAGTACTGATGTTTGCTCACCTCTGCACGGCCGTCCTTCCGAGTATCGTCGTTACTATTCTCTTCTTTCTTCATGCGAGGGGCAGGTCCTGGAGTCGGTTGACAGGGAAAGATCTCGAAGATGGACGGATATTCTGGCTCCCTTCTCTCTCTGAAGCGTCCGTACTCCATAAACTGTGGGTGTTTTGTTTTTGCTATTACTGACTCATGTAGTATTGCATATATTTAACACATAGGAATACTCTAGAGATTCGACTTACCACACACGAATGGATTTTATATCACATAGGCAGTTCGTAAGTGTAAAGTCTGAAGAATGTGTTACGTAGTATTATAGGGAGTGGTTATACATTAAGAAATCAAATAAAGTGGAAAAATGAGAGGTACAAGAGTGAAAAGGTGAGGTAAGCCTTTAATGGAACATACTCAACAGGATTGGACGCAGGTTAATGAGACTGCTGCGAAGAAATCCTAAACTAGTAACGGCCACTTGAAACAAAACTTTTGTGTAGGTGCTAACTGTAGAAGATATTAAGCAGATTTTGCCAATGCAGTGTGGTAAACATACTGATATAAAAAGATTAGCCCATGAAGAAGAATGTAACCAGTCAAGAGACTCATGTTCCATAACCATAATTGATTAACTTTGGCCCAGGATGTGTATAACGTCTACGATGCTGTTTTGTTTACTAATTACACAGCACATGTGTATGCATAGATGTGAACACTAAGTACACAGTAAAATCTGCATGCAAATGTAAACATGAAACTTGGAAACGATAATACAAAGTTATGCTAATAATACTACCCTAAATCATTTGCTGAATTAAATTAATTAATCTAATACCTTGTTAATAGCATATAAATTAGGTGTCCTGATAAATTATTAGATGGAATAAATTTAGCCACATATAATAATTCAGATTCATCGCACGGTGTAATAGTTCCTGAAGTTGTATAGTTGCTCTAAAGTTACTATATCTTTTTTTCTTTAATGATTCACACCCATAATGTTACTCCATATGTACACCGTTATTCTTTTTAATTATTGTTTTATTATAGGGCAATTGTTTCGTTTAGGTAGCTCCCTAAGTAAACATACTTGATCTACCGTTACAGAATATCTTTCAATGGCCTAAATGGTTTCCAGTTTTTTGGTAACATCTAAGTTTCATTGGCAAATGTTCTTGTATGTTTATAGTTCCAGAACCTCCGCTTTGATGCAACAAAGGCAGTATTTCTCCATCGAATAATGTAGCAGTGTTATCAAATGGAAAAACAAGTAAGTATTCGTAAGCGCCAATGCTTCCAATCAAATTTTTCCTACTAATAAATGCAAGGAGCGTTCTAATGCAAACCAGACGAACAATGAGCCATTAGATGGGTCCCAGGGGCCATCATTCCGTAATACTTTCGATTTCCACAGGGTTTCCAATAATCAGTGTTGTACTATGCAGTGCGGTAGCGTTCTCGCTTCCCACGCCCGGGTTCCCGGGTTCGATTCCCGGCGGGGTCAGGGATTTTCTCTGCCTCGTGATGGCTGGGTGTTGTGTGCTGTCCTTAGGTTAGTTAGGTTTAAGTAGTTCTAAGTTCTGGGGGACTTATGACCACAGCAGTTGAGTCCCATAGTGCTCAGAGCCATTTGAACCATTTGTACTATGCACCAATGGTATTCTTTAAGGGAGTAATCTTAACTGTCACTCGTGCTACGGCTCCTTAACAGCCCTTATGCTGACGCATTGACGATGATGATATGGTTATAGCACAGAGACTATTTTGGGATACGTATTGACTGACAGAGTCAGTGTTCTTTTTGTGACGAAATATCCTGTCTATTGCCTCTGAGTAGGGCATGACAATTCCGAAACAGTGACTCTTTTGCACGGTTTACGCTTCTGATGTTGAAACTGGTAACTCAGAACGCTTGTCTGAGACACAGGATAATAAGCCGACAAACTTTTTATTGTACTGGTTCGCTATCTTCAGACGTCGTGGGTCGAGATTTCCACCACACTATGTGATACGTGTGGCCAGGAATGAACATATGGTCTAAAACATTTCCTGTCTGTCTCCATTCTTGAATCACACTTCTATCGTTAAGCTCAGCTCATACAGTGATAAAATAACTACTACTGCAAGCAACGCCTTCAGCAGATTTCAGGGTCGTCAATGAGGTCTGGCTTAACCTGAGACTGAAAGAAATTCACCCAATGTCCCATTCGTTCATTAAAGAATTCACCCTCGAAGGAGATTACTGCTGTCGTGAGCCGAAAAACAAAATTCCACAATTCTGGTTACAGTTTGCCATCAGACAGTAACGTGTTCATATCATGGTGCCTTTACTTAGATTCAGTTTCCGATTACGTGTAATAGGTGTAGGATGCCGTTTGGTCCACACAGTATCTTGACAAGAAAAGGTACCGTGAAACATTCGCCACCTCTGGTCCTCTCTAATGAAGCGCAGTAATATTTTTCACGATTTATCCTATACAGTTCATGTTCGCTACGTTTTCATACAAACTGTGCAAATAAACAATCTGCTTGCAGGATCAAACTTGTCTCAACGGGTCACTTGGGCTAATATTATTAAGGTAATCGGAATTATCCTCCATAACGGTTTCGACAGAAAGAATATAGGGGACTTGTAACCAAGCATATGGAATCGCAGAAGCACTCTTCTTCCTTTTACGATCAACGTTCGTCTAGCTGTCGCTTTCTTGGACGCATTATTCGTTGGACGTTGTGTACACACAACTCTCTGTCCATCTCCTCGTGCCCTTCACTCTGTCTTTCTCCTCCCACCACTCTCTCCATCTTTCTACTTCTCACTAGTCTCGCATTCCGCCGGCCACAGTGGCCGAGCGGTTCTAGGCGCTTCAGTTTGGAACCACGCGACTGCTGCGGTCGCAGGGTTCGAATCCTGCCTCGGGCATGGATGTGTGTGATGTCCTTAGGTTAGTTAGGTTTAAGTTGTTCTAAGTTCTAGTTCTAGGGGACTGATGACCTCAGATGTGAAGTCCCATAGTGCTCAGAGCCACTTGAACCATTCTCTCCTTCCATCTTCTCATCCTTTCTCTGTGCTCCCCCTCTATCTATGCACTCCTTTCCCTTATGTCGACCTCCTGATGCCCCCTCTATTTCCACTTCCTCGTACCCCCTCCCTCTTATTCCTTCTTCCCATCCTTCCCTCCCTCCTTCTGTTTGACCGTCTCATCCTCTTCCCCTGTTCAATCCATTTCTGCCCCCCCCCTCTCTCTCTCCATCTTCTTCTCCCCTTTCTCCACCCTTCTCCATTCTGCCTGTCAAAGTCATTCTCTTCCTCTTTCCTTCCACTGTCCATCTCCTCCTCTCCCTTCTCTCTGCCCATTTCTTCCTCCACCACTCTTTGTCTGTCACGTCTTCTCACTATCTGTTTCGATCTCCTCCTTTTCCCGCACTGTATATCCACATCCTCCTTTCCCCTTGTCTGTCCATGTTATCACTTCCACAAGTATAGGAGGCTTGTGATTCTCATCTCACAATATGTTTTTCCCAGATCGTAACGAATATGTGTACCAAATATGTTAAACATATAGGATGAGATTTTCGGAGTGTCTTTGACAGTGTATGGACATGACAACCATGTTTCACATTTATTTAAAATACAGAATCCACCAGGAAAACGTATACCCTCTTTGTCAGGCTCTATCGAGATATCGATAATGTCGTTCGATTTGAGTTACAAGTGTGTTGTAGTAGGATCTTTGGCTCAACAGGTGTTAGTACTTTTATCTTGGAATTGAGAAAACAAGATGGCCGGAGCACGCTTGACATTCGAGCAACGAAAATGTATAGTGAAGTGATTTTTCAGGGTTGATAAAGCCGCCGAAGTGAAACGTCAGTGCAGGCGGGAGTTGGAAAAGGGAACCGCCAACCCGCCTAACAATAAAATGCATCATTGACAAGTTTGAATTGCGTGGAACGATTTGTGATATTGATAAAGGAAGATCAGGAAGACAGCGTACAGCTACAAGTCCTGCATCGTCGACACTCGTGTTGGAAATTATTTTGTAAATTCTATTCACAAGCCTGCTACTCAATGTGCGCGTGAAGTGGGGGTTAGCAGTACAAGTGTACGAAGAATCCCGAAAGCTGCAAAGTTGAAAGTTTACATTCCACGATTGCTGAACGCGATTTATGATGACGATCCTGATCGCCGAATGCAATTTTTCGCGAATGGTATCAGCAAATGGCAACGGATGACGAACAGTTTGTGACGAAGATAGTGTGGAGTGACGAGACGCAATTTAAACTTAATGGAACTGTAAATCTACAAGACAGTGTGTCCTGGACAACGGAAAATTGGCATGTTTTATGTGGATAAAGCACTCAAACTACCAGGGGTCCATTTGTGGTGTGGACTATCAACCAGGGGCTTAGTAGAACTCTCTTTCTTTGATGTTACTGTCACTGGAGAAATGCACCTGGAAATATTACACACATAAATTTTGCCAGGTATATGCGCTCTTTATGGAGCTGATGAAGAGGTCTTCTACCAATAGGACGGGGCGCTACCACACTACCACCTAGCCAAACGAGCTTTCCTGGATGATAATTTTCCGGGGCATTGGATTAGACGAAGAGGGGCCATTGAGTTCCCTACACGGTCGCCAAGTCTAACACCTATGGACTTTTACTTGTGGGGAACTGTGAAAGATAACGTCTATCGACGTAAGCCACGCACGCTGGAGGAACTTCGCCAGGACATTTACAGCGACATGTGCAGCGATGTCCACTGTAACACTGACTGAGTAGTTGCGGCGACCGCTCGTTGTTCTGTTACTCGTATGTGTACAGCCGCCAACGGCGAACATTTTGAACAATTAAAGTAACAATCTGCGAAACTATAGGTTGTAAAACATGTGTGATAACTATTAAATGTAAAATAACACATAAGTAATAATTTTCGTTCCTTAAAGTGTGTATAAATTTTTCTTGCGGACTCTGTATTTAACGTGTATTTGTAGATATATTTTACCTGTATCTCTAACGAAGTTCGTCCTGCGGATTCATTTCCAAACTGCTCACTGTGTATGACATCAAATCTCCTGAGTTATATATGACGTACAAATAAATAATTTTCTAAGTACGCTCTACGGGATTTGTGGATACGTCTGTGGCAAGTGTTGTGAATGCAGTTGATAGTAGAGAACCAATAGATTAATAAGTCATGCATGATGTGTCAGTATTTCACGCTTCTTAGTCTTTGATATCATGTCTCCTCAGTTATATGTGGTACAACGATGGTAGACTCTGTGGTATTGTGAACACAGCCTGAAAAGAGGTGTCTCGTACACAGCAGTAAAGAAGTAATAAATTAAAGCTTGATGCTGTGCGAACAGCGAAAATGTAGAAACGGCAATCTAATTTCCTTTCTTCATTTCCTGGAGTTGTCAACGAGATAAATTTGCAAGACACTGAGTTCTCTCATTCTCAGGTCAAATACTGAAAGCATGGAGTGTGGTTATTCGCGTGTTATGGGTTACACTGCTGTTTTCTGTGTGTGTCAGAATGTGTATAGGAGAGAGGAGCGAAGAGGAGAGGGACAGTCGGAGAGGGAAAGGAAGAGATGGACATCGAGACATGGCAGAGGAGACGGACAGAGTGATGGGAAGAAGAGATGGAAGTGAGAGAAGAGAGACAGGCGCATTGGACAGGAGATATTGTGAGAAAAAGATGAACGGAGAGAAAGGGGGAGGAGTACACGAACATTGTGTGGGAGGAGGAAGTGAACGGAGCAAGACCGGGTTAGTAGATGGCCAGAGAGAGGTGGAAAGAGGAGATGGGCAGAGAGAAATGGTGGAAGTAGACAGTCAGAGGGAAGGGGCGTTTGGGAAGTGTGCATGAGGGAGATGGTGACGTAGTGGTCAATTGGAGAGGGAGAGTGTGTGAGTTAGCAGATGGAAGAAAGGAGACAGGAAACGTGTGTATTTCTTCCTTTCTAATAGTAAACTGGGAGAAATAAATACCCGGGCGCCCCCGTGCACTCAGCCAATAAATATATAAGAAACGGCAACTGGCTCTCAAAACTAAACTAATATCGCACTAAAATAAGCAAATCATAATTCGCACAGGTCAAATATGTCGTTCTTTAAAAGTTAATCTTAAGAGAGCAATGATAGTAGATAAACGGGTGAACACAGAACGAAAAGATTATAATAGATTTACGGGGCGCAGAGTGACCAGAAATTTTGATGAGTTAGTATAACTCCATTCTTGCCAAAAGAAAATTGTGTAGTTCAATCTTTAAAAGGCATATAGAGTGGACAAGTGTGGGTGTACGTAAAGAATACAATCAAATAAGCGGACAATAATCTGTGATGGGTATAATAAGTTCACATGATAACATTACCAAAGGAAGCAATATGAAACAGCAGAGAGTCTGATGACCTAAAAAAATCATGGATTTATGCTACTGCGTAGGTAACGGTTTTTATATTTAGTTCTTACCACAGCAGAAGTCACGTACACTGATCAGACAGATCATTATGACCACAGACCTACTATACATATAAACACGTCCAGGCAATAGCAGCGTCACACGGCAAGGAATGACTGCTAGTCTGGCACACGCCTGTGCATGTACTATCAGTGACAATGTTGTTCGTTTGTAGAATAGGGTAGGCGCGCGGTCTATCTGCGTTGGGCTGAGGTCAGATTGTGATGACCCAGAGGCTCGGCATGACCGTGACGTGAATTGCACGACTTACCGAGTTTTCGAGAAGTGCTGTGGTGATGGACTTTAAGATGCAGCGAAACCAAGGTAAAACCATGTCCTTACGTCGTGAGGTTGGGCGGCAACACCTCATTACAGAAGTCAGACTGCAAGACCAGGACAGGTGGCGAACTGTGACGAAACTATGATCAGACTTCAAGGCTGCGCAGAGTACAATTGTGTCTGAGTACACAGAGCACCGAACACTCCTAACGAACGGCCTGCACAACCGTCGACGCATGCGTGTGCCAATGTCAGCACCTGACGTCGGCAACTACGGCTCAAACGGGCACGTGACCATCGACACAGGAGTTGGCACAGTGGCAGAGCGTTTCATGGTCCGATGAATCCCTATACCTTCTTCATAATGCCGATGGGAGGGGCCCAATCCATCGTCTTCCAGGTTAACAGCGCCTTCACACCTGTACTGCGGGAGGGAGACAAGATGGAGGCGGCTCCATTATGCTCTGGAGTACATTCACGTGAGCATCCGTGGGTCCAGTCTAGCTTCTGCAAGTCACCGTAACGGCTGGGAGTACACTGTTTGCAGATCACGTACATCCCATTATGACGATTACGTTTCCTGACATTTGTGCGATTTTCAGCAAGATAATGCACCATGTCACAAGTGCAGGAGTGTAGTGGAGTGGTTTGACACACCTCAACCCGTCAGATCTGTACCCTACCGAACACACGTGGGGTGTGACCGAACGTGGCTTCAGAGCTTACAGCTCCCCTTCCAGAAATTTACTGGAATTGGATGACTCGTGAGTGCAGACGTGGTGCCAACTTCCTCCAGCGGCCTATCAAGGTGTCACTGCTTCCTTGCCACGACGTGACAGAGCTGTTATCCGTGCCAAAGCTAGAAATACCGGCTATTAGGTAGGTCGTCATATGTTCTGTCTGATCAGTGTATGTGTAAAGCCTGTTTGTAGCAAAGTTCATGGGCAACTGAAGCCAAATATATTCTAAACAAAATCCGTTTAAAACGTATGTTTATGATGACACTGCTGTACAAATTACTAATGAAAGCGAACAGACATTGTATGATTTGCGATTATTAATAATACACCCACTATTTGATTTATACGGATTTATTTAATTGTTAGTATTTGTCCTCTTATAAGACAAATATTTCGACTATATAATACTACGCTCCTCATTTAAATATATGTTCATTACCTATGAAAATATAGTTGCTTCATAAAGACGTAAAATTATCTTAAGGTGAGATCTGAAACTCTTCATGGGAAGTGAAAGTGGATGGCTGAGGGCAAAGAGATTTGGACAGTGAACCACCAACGATAAAGGAGAGCGTTCAGATGAACATAAAATGATACAACAATCATAATGTTTGAAATGCATAAAATAAAAAACTGCACCTGGAAAGTCAATGTGATAATGAAAGCCATCTGATCGATTTTATATTAACGTTGAGAGCGTAAAGATATCAAATAAAGTCTAACAACAGTTCTCCTGAACTAGTCCTAGACACCGAAAATGAGTGTATGTTTGTAAGGTCTAATTTAAGATTTAATATAAACCAGAAAAATAAAACAAATAGTTCGAATATTGAAAAAAACTGAGAAGTTAAAACAACAGATGTTGCTACTAGAGTAAGCATTGTTACTAATTTCAGCAATGCTTTAACATCGCTGTGCCGTTTTTGATACGTATTGGAGTTGCTCACCATGTTCAGATCCATTATTCCAGCATCAAGGTCTTTCTTCCACTCTTTTCTACTTGTGTAGCGCTCCACATAGGGTGTCGCTTCCTTCGTTTTCTGCGTTTTCTTCGTTTTCTTCCTGCAGGGAATACACGAACAGCACAAGATGCTCCGTAGCACCTGAGAAGCCAAAACAAAATCACTATACGCGTAAACCAGTGCCTATACATTAAGACAACGATGACGCCGCCTCAAACGTGGACTACATAGCAATCAGAAAGTTGAGGTTTTTTTTTTTTGTGGACTGGCTCCGACACGGATTTGACCCTTGCCTCAGTTTGTTGGAATAATCTCTTGAAACTGTAAAATCTGCGTTAATAGACGTATTTATTCCAAACGTTGAGAAAAAAAATGAAATGTATACTTTGATCAATGCTTCACGTTCAGTGGGACTGTGGTGAAGTGCAATATCGAACAGTGCGGGTATGCATATGTTTTCGAATTAGTTTTACGTTACATGAAGTGAGGAGTTATGAGATACAATGGAGGCTCACTCAGTATCCTCCTGCTTCATTTATCCCAGGCGAACTGGAATTCCATATAACCAAGCCGTAGCGCAGTGACAGTGTTCAGGACGTCCACGACGAATGGCAGCTACAGTTAACTCCGAGATAATATCTGGAGTGTCATATTAACAAGTGAGGTATATTTCCTTATCCGAGCAGAGTTAGGCACGAGAGGCATAAGAATTTTAACTCCAAGCATTATTTCCAATCATAATTTTCATGGTCCTTGAGTGGCATAGTCGGTCAGCCGTAGACAACAGAGACATCCTGCTACAAGAAATCCATCTAAAAAATGCGTGTGCTGCTTCGATTTCCGATAAGTGATCCAAACTAGATAGGCATATCACCTGTAGAAGGTACTTTGTTATTAGGTCAGGCAGACTCGACTCTAAAGGGCGTGCCGCTGTCCTGCTGCGGCAGGAATTACTTTCTCGGATATACACATTAGTTCCGCTACCGCAGGACTGCAGATGTCGGTAGAACGAATTAAATTATGTTCTGTATTATCCCCCGTTAGCCGGTTTTTAATACCGGAGAAGTGAGATAGGTGAAGTAAGAGTGGAAAGTACTGTTGCTCCAACTTGAGCAACCGCTGGTGCTCTGCGGGAATTTCAGCGCTCACACCTCTATTTAGGGAAATTCGTGTACAAGAGACCCAAGACAAAGCTCACCTAGTGCAATGGAAGACAGTCACCACACAGGCCTCAACGACGGCTCTCCTATCATGGAGTCTCTCGGCACAATAGTGGCTCACGTATTTCTTGCCACCAAAAGTGAATATTTGTACTCGGTCGATGTTGCATCAAAAATCAGGATAAGGTAACTTTTCCTGTTATTTGGACGATGGAAGCGACAAAAAGAGACGTGGAATTCTTTCCTAAAAGTCATTGGAACATAAATAACAAAAACTGGCACTCTTTCAAAAAGTAATAATACAGTTGCTGAAGTAAGTTTACCAGAGACCGGCTCAGTGTAAGTATCTTACTACACATTCTTTAAAGTATTAAATGTGAAAGACTTCTAGTATTAAAAGCGACATTTAACTTAGTTACATGTTAAGAACTCCGTGGTACGGTGGAATACAGTCACCAGTGACTGCCGAACGTCGTCTAGAACGTAAGAAGGGTGAAATCTTCTCATCTGTGGAAGATTACCCGTGAAACTGGGATGTAAATGCTCGAACTAATGTGTTTTAAAAATTGTGAAAACCTCTTAACTGGGTAAATTCCCCCCCCCCCCCCCCCCCCCCCAGCAGTCATCGCATATGATCATTTTCTAAGACCCCCGTCTCAGATGAAGGAGATAAATTATATACGGAAGTCCTCTACGAATTCAGTCCTTGGAATGTACTATGCTCACTGTCCTCTGCTCTCTCTCGTGACAAATCTTCCCTTCACGACTTTTCTACGAACCTTATCGACATCTGAATCAGAGTCTGCTACCTCCCTGAACAGTTCAAATAATGGTTCCAGTTCCCTAATCTAAAACGGTGCCTGGAAGTCCAACTTCCTACATACGTATTGCGTTGTCGGCTTGTCGGCGTTTGCTAAAAGAGCTCTTGAAAGACTTATTTTGTTTTGTGTTCAGATCTTTCCAAAGCGCGGTATCAAGTGAGTAAGAATAGAAAAAATTACTCATACAAACTCAAGAGGACTCCCTAAACGCTCAGATCAGCGCACTACTCTGTTTTTAATATACACACGAGATATGAAGAACATCATTACACCAGAGGCTAAATCTCTCCAGTATGCAAATGATTTATCGCTTTTCTTCTACACTTAAAGACCAAATCTCTATGCCTAATGTCAGGCAGAGCCATTTACGCCTTCAATGACTGTATGACTGCCAACGACCCAACAGTTTGACTAAGAAATTTTCTACAGTTGTCATCAGCCGACAATGTAACCTTGAAAAGAAGAAGCATTAACGCAATGAGACTTGCAGCTGGAACTTGACGGTGTGACCGCTGTAACTCTGTCTTCGTCCGCTGCATCATCGATTAGAATGATCGTTGTACCATACCGTTGCGAAAGGTGCACTTCATTAGTCTGACATAATACGATTCGGGTGCAGGCTTGTGGGCC
Organism: Schistocerca americana; assembly: GCF_021461395.2. Lineage (NCBI taxonomy): Eukaryota > Metazoa > Arthropoda > Insecta > Orthoptera > Acrididae > Schistocerca > Schistocerca americana. The sequence continues at coordinate 535,548,166 of NC_060124.1, forward strand.
TTGGAGAAATGCGATCAGCTTACAAGAATATCTTACTAGGAGAAGTTGGTGAATCCCTGCTGCATGTCGCCGTCAGTACCTCGAGAGATATTTTAATAGCCAAGTAGGGCAGCAGCCCAATACAGATTAATCATGCTCCTGCGACAAATGAGGGTGTCTTCCACACACAAGGGCTGCTTTGGAAATGAGGAGTGTTTGCCCTCTGCTAGTGAAAGCATTAGTTTCATTCCAGAGTATCTACAGTTAGATTCAAACAGATACATCCATACACCAGCTTAGAAATCCATTCCGGTATCAGATGTGAAATCTCGGTTGTCACTATTTACAGTACGATGAAAAATTGCTTTGGCACAATGAGTTCCAGTTTCATTGCCTACTTTAAACTTTACTGACGCACTTTGTTCACTTTTATACTGATTGCTTTTAATTTCAAGAGACTTCAGCAGAAAGATGCGTATTACGTCTCCCGCAGCTGAAGTATTCCTAAGAACTTCGTCTGCCGCCACCTTGTTCATATTTCACTGCAGAAGCGGCAGCGATTCGAGAGGCTCTGGCATTAGGTATTTATGTGAGGCTCCAGAACCTGCTGTAGTCAACGAATCAAAAAGCGTGTTCCATTCTATTCAGACTAGAGTGTAACAGTAAGATGAATATTCAGGTATTTGAAATTTTACGATAAGCATTGAGAAATAAACGAAAAGGCATGACAATTTCATTCCAGTGAGAGCCAGATCATGTATGGCTGGCTTAGGAAACTTAGTCGGAAAGCTGGCGAAGAATTCCAGTGGTTCTGGATGTGCGATGAACGTCATTCTACCATCCTCAGATTTCCAGCTGTGAGCGACACTGCGATCGAGCTAGTAATTAGATGGTTCTTCTGTCTTCGAGACTTTCAGCCTAGCAGGAAGCTGAAAACTATCTTGGTACTTGTTCGTATGAACCATAAGTTCATCCTAACCACTTACATTTGGTAGATGTGCCGGATATCCGTTTTTGCGAGTGTCAGAACACACAAGAAAGGAGCCGCAAGTAACCATCTGTTAACCTACAAGTACTTGGAAATACATCAAAACTCTTTAGTGCAAAACCTTGTGAAATTGATGATTCCCATTCCAACAAGTGCTCATGTTTTGTTATATCATAAGGATTCTCAAATATCTTTCCCACTCCTTCTGATGCGTTTACGCTACATACTAATTTTATTTTCTTCTAGCTCAGAAAAGTAAGTAAATTCGCTGTCCTCGATTGTGGCTTGTACTTCACACCACGTGCTTTCTGTTCATGACGTACTTTCGTTTCCGCAAGCTCCCAGTAGGTTGACTGAAGAAACATGTTTATCGCAGCGTTAGCATGGTTTTAAGAAATAGAGGTAATTTCTGTACTTTTGGACTGAATTGACTAAAGAAAGTGCTATAGAGAAAGAGATCATTTATTTCCTCAAAACAACACAGCGATGTTCTTTATAGGTGTAACGCTATGTCTCCATTCGGCACATTCACAGCAGAGAATACTAGACGTAGAAGAGAGCGAAGAAGAGAAGGCGGAATATGATGACAAAGATTACGCATTTCCAATGAGGTAACGCACCAGAACACCAAAGCCTATGCCAACGGAACATTAAGGATGTTTCATGTAGTACATCTACCCGAGATGTTGAATAAAACTTGTAAAAGTTGATTCCGATTGCGTTGCCTGGTTTTAAGGATACCTGTCTGAAGTCAGGCATAGAGATTTGGCCTTTAAGTGTAGAAAAAGGCATAAATCATCTGCATACTGGAGAGTTTTAACATCTGGTGTTATGATGTTCTTCATATCACATTTGTGTAGTGCACTAAATGCAAAGTACGTTTTCGTTTCAGAGAAAGAGAAAGAAGGAACTATTTTTTTGAGTTCCATAACAAATAGTGTCAACGACCTTGCCGCAGTGAAGACACCGGTTCCCGTTAGATCACCGAAGTCAAGCGCTGTCGGGCTGGGCTAGCGCTTGGATGGGAGACCATCCGGTCTGCCTTGCGCTGTTGGCAAGCGGGGTGCACTCAGCCATTGTGAGGCAAACTGAAGAGTTACTTGTTTGATAAGTAGCGGCTCCGGTATTGTAAACTGACACACGGCCGGGAGAGCGGTGTGCTGACCCCACGCCCCTCCATATCCGCATCCAGTGACGCCTGTGGCTTTAGGATGACACGGCAGCCGGTCGGTACCATTGGGCCTTCATAGCTTGTTCGGATGGAGAGAGAGAGAGAGAGAGAGAGAGAGATAGCAAATAGAAGCAACAGTATAAAGGACCATATACATAGGGACTTGCAAAAGTAAGTGACACATGTCGGCCTATGCTTGTGCAACAAGTGTGACGTGTGACGCGTTGTCAGAAGACAGTACATGCTCTGGGTATCTTGCAGACACACTTTTCCAGTGATACAGATAACAAGTGAGAGTGAAATCACGCGACAGCTGGACACGTACTCCAAGTTTGAATGACGCGGGGCAGTACGATCGTTGTGGGCATAACGTCTGACACACAGGTTAGCCGTGAATTCTGACGGTGTATGGACTACATTCAATATCGCGTTCAGCAGCAGTGAAGTTCTGCCAACAGTTTGACCAAAGCCGGACAGATGAGGGTTATGCTGATCGCCATTGGAGGCCATCGGGTTGTATGTCTACCATAGACGAGAATGTGAAGGTATCGAGGAACTAATCACACCAGTCACAAATTTTCCGACGATGAAGACATTTACACAGCTCATGTCCATTATAATTATCCGGGCTGTTATGCCGTGGTCGGTTGATGAATTCTGTGTCTTTCATTAGTTGCTGTGAAGCTAAGTAATTTAATCACATGAAATTTTAAGTTCTCAGTGTAATTAGACGAGCAGCGCATCCAGTGACCACAAACGGTACATTTCCTTGGTACAGAACCAAAAAACCTGTCCTTGTATGCCGAATTAATTCATATATTTTATGAAAACGGATCAATCACGATAGTCTTAGAAAAATCAGCTAATAAAATATTTGTGGACATTAATCACTGGTTCCTAGCCAATTCTTTGTCACTAAACTTTGAAAAAACACACTACATGCAGTTCAGAACTTGTAAGGGGTGTCCCAAGAGTATATGCCTAACATACGATGACAAGCAGATAGAAGAAGTGGACAGTGTTAAATTCTTGGCATAACAGCTTGATAATAAATTCAACTGGGACGAGCACACCACAGAACTGCTGAAGCGTCTTAACAAATCTCTATTTGCAATGCGAATTGTGTCAGACATAGGGGTTATAAAACCGAAAAGGCTGGCATACCATGCTTACTTTCATTCCATAATGTCATATGGGATTATTTTTTGAGGTAATTCATCAAGCCAAGCTAAAGTTTTCCGGCACAAAAACGTGTAGTAAGAGTTATATGTGGTGTGAACTCAGGAACATCCTGCAGAAGCCTGTTTAGGGAACTAGGGATACTAACTACTGCTTCCCAATATATTTATTCCTTAATGAAATTTGTCATTAAAAATATATCACTTTTTCAAACCAAAAGCTCAATTCATGGAATCAATACTAGAAATAATAATAATCTTCACAAGGATTTAAAGTCACTTAGTGTTGTACAAAAAGGTGTGCATTATTCAGGAACACACATTTTCAATAACTTACCAGCAGCCATAAAAAGCTTAACAACTAATGAAATTCTGTTTAAGAGAAGCGTAAAGAATTTATTGGTGGCCAACTCATTCTACTCCATTGATGAATTTCTCAGTGGAACTAACTGATTTGTGTGTGTGATATTATAACTTCTGCACAATTTCACTGCAGTAATGTGTTCATTGTAAATGTGAGTGTGTGTGTGTGTGTGTGTGTGTGTGTGTGTGTGTGTGTGTGTAAGTACAATCTAACTTCTGCACCATTTCAGTACAGTAATGTGTTCATTGTAAATAAGTATTACAGTAGTTGTATTGCACGTTTATTGCCTTATAAATAAATAAATAAAACATTTTTATTTTAAATTCAGTGCATTCGTATTTGTGAAATGACTCTTTCATATAGCGTTCATTAAAAAATGACGATCATTCCACTTGGTTCCTGTGGAAGGTACATTAGCTTGTTTGTTTCAGTTGTAAATATTTGTCATGTATTATTGTTTTTCTCACATGCTCTAGATCCTGGAGGACCTCCTCACTACGGATGAATTGGAATGAAAGTAAATCTAATCTAAGTACCTCCGAGCCTCCCTGAGCGATTGGTCGCGAGTTGATGGCGGGCTCTAATTGCAACAATAAAGTCCTAAGTGTTGCCTCATCTACCAGAGATTTTTCTAAACTTTTCTCAGCCAGCGTTCCATTGTTCCCACCATACGCTCCCACCAACCTTCCACCAAGCCGCAAGTGGTGCAATAAGCTACTAAGTAAAACCTTGCTGAGGGATGTGCTGGCTTGTCTTCGTGTTGTCGAAATCATGAGTAAGGCCTTCTAGTTCTTTATTTGCTGCTCAAAAGTTTTCACATCATCGCAATAAACAGTATATAAGTTGATAGTGGAGGGCGGGGAAACTAAAAATCCGGGACAAAATCCAAACCATTAAAACAGAACAGTGGAACCAGAAACTCGAAGGGCTGGACACCACGCAACCTGGTGTGTGGCAGTTGGCCCCTTCACTTCACCAGGGAGAAAATAGACGCACCCACGCTACAAGGGTTCGACGGACCGGCATATCCCGCGGAAGAAAAAGTGGAACTTATGGCCCTCACACTTGCAGCGTCATTCACATCAAACCTGGATCCGTCAGACCCGGCGTTCACACTTGCGACCGACCGGGAGGTTACACGCATCTTGGTCCAACCATCGCGCAATGACATACGACAGGCTAGCACAGCTGAAGTCAAATGGGTCATCATCCATACCACAGCTAGGAAGGCCCCTGGTCACGATGGCATTGAAAACCGTGTCAGTTTAATTACACGTGGTTGCAAAACACTAACGCGAATTCTTTACAGAAGAATGGAAAACCTTGTAGAAGTCAACCTCTGGCAAGATCAGTTAGGATTCCTTAGAAAGGTATAACAGGCAACCCAATACTTACCCCACGACCGCTCTTAGAAGATAGATAAAGGAAAGACAAACCTATGTTTATAATATTTGTAGAGGTAGGAAAAACTTACAGAAGAGCTGACTGGAACAATCTCTTGGAAAAATTTCAAGGTAACAGGAGTAAAATAAAGGGAGTGAAAGGCTATTGACAACTTGTACAATAGCAAAGACGGCGGTTATACGAGTCGAGGAGCGGGAATGGGAAGCAGTGGCTGAGAAGGCAGTGAGACAGAGTTGTAGCTTATCCCCGATGTTATTCAGCCTGTACACTGAGCAGGCAGTATAGAAAACTAAAGAAAATTTTGGATGTTCAAATGTATGTGAAATCTTATAGGACTTAACTGCTAAGGTCATCAGTCACTAAGCTTACACACTACTTAATCTAAATTATCCTAAGGACAAACACACACACCCATGCCCGAGGGAGGATTCGAACCTCCGCCGGGACTAGCCGCACAGTCCATGACTGCAGCGCCTCAGACCGCTCGGAAAAATTTGGAGTAGGAAATTATGCGCAGAGAAAAGAAATCAAGATCGGGTTTCTCCCGGTTGTTCGCCGCTTTCTTGTACCGTTATTTCAACTGCGTAACTCGCAGTCTTCTTCAGGTGCTGCCTGATACTGATTCCAGTGTGGAACGAGTCCGGTATATATGACTGTGTTGTGCCGGGCGCTCCGTCTGCGGCCCGCCCCGCGTCATGCACCGACCAATACCAGCGACTGTAGTGCTTTCCTCTGGCCGCGGACGTTCCGAACGCTGTGGTCAATACCCGCTGTCGATCTCGCTGTTGCAGTTCTGAACGACGTCCAAGTCGTGCTAGACATTTTGTCTTCCGGTTGTCGTCACCTGTGATCTTGGTAGGAGGTTCTGTGACCGCTGCGTCCCGTGTCATGCGTTCCGTGCGAGGTTCGTGCCCACCAGGGGCGGCTGCAGTGTTGTTGCTCAAACTGCCGCTCGAGACCCGGTAGAGCGTCCTCAGGTATCTGTTGTCTGAGGTACCACTTCATGTGCGCCCTATGATTCCGTCTTCATATTTGTGTCCCATGGGGTCTTCATGTTGTTCCCGTAGCGACTTCAGAAGACCGAGTCCCGAATTCGAGGCAGAACTCAAGTGGAAACTGCTGTCGCGGTTAATAACACTCTCCGTGACCTTAATGTCAATAGATTCTTTGCTAATGCTGCCCCAATATCTCGGTGTATGTGTTAGCGTCTTGGCATCGTTATAGTTCATAGAATGATTGAATTTTAAACAATGCACGACAATCACTCACTTCAGAATGATATTTTCACTCTGCAGTGGAGTGTGTGCTGATATGAAACTTCCTGCCAGATTAAAACTGTGTGCCAGACCGAGACTCGAACTCGGTACCTTTACCCTTCGCGGGCAAGTGTTGTACCAACTGAGCTACCCAAGCACGACTCACGCCCCATCCTTCCAGCTTTACTTCTGCCAGTACCTCGCCTCCTACCTTCCAAAATTTACAGAAGCTCTCCTGCGAACCTATCAGTACTAGCACTCCTGAAAGAAATATTGCGGAGACATGAACACGGTGTTCAGAAAGTATAGGCTAAATACAGCTGGCAGTCGCGTGTTTGTTGCTGTTAGAAGCAGTTTATCTTGTACCGAAATGGAAGTAGATAGTTCCCGTGAGTTAGTATGGGTGCATGTCATTCTTGACAACCGTAATAAAATAATAACTGGATCGTTTTACCGACCTCCCAGCTGAAATAATACACTTGCTGAAAGGTTGAAACAAAACTTAAGTCTAATTTCAAACACGTACCCGACTCTCACAGTTATAGTTGGTGGAGACTTCAACTTGCCCTCGATATGTTGGTGAAAATACGTGTTTAAATCCGAAGGTACTCATGAAACATTATGCGAAATGGTGCTAAACGCATTCTCTGAAAATTATTTCGAGTGATTAGTTGACCAACCTATTAGAATCCTAAATCATTGTAAAAACACTGTCGATCTCTTAGCAGCAAATTATCCTGCGCCAGTAACGAGCATCAAAACGGTGCACCCATCTGCTGGTGGTCGCTCATGTCGGCACCAATGATGTGTGTCGCTATGGATCCAAGGAAATCCTCTCTGGCTTCCGGCGGCTATCTGATATGGTGAAGACTCCCAGTCTCGCTAGCGGGATGAAAGCAGAGCTCACCATCTGCAGCATCGTCGACAGGACTGACTGCGGACCTTTGGTACAGAGCCGAGTGGAGGGTCTGAATCAGAGGCTGAGACGGTTCTGCGACCGTGTGGGCTGCAGATTCCTCGACTTGCGCCATAGGGTGGTGGGGTTTCGGGTTCCGCTGGATAGGTCAGGAGTCCACTACACGCAACAAGCGGCTACACGGGTAGCAGGGGTTGTGTGGCGTGGGCTGGGCGGTTTTTTAGGTTAGATGGCCTTGGGCAAGTACAGAAAGGGCAACAGCCTCAACGGGTGCAGGGCAAAGTCAGGACATGCGGGCACCAAGCAGCAATCGGTATTGTCATTGTAAACTGTCGAAGCTGCGTTGGTAAAGTACCGGAACTTCAAGCGCTGATAGAAAGCACCGAAGCCGAAATCGTTATAGGTACAGAAAGCTGGTTGAAGCCAGAGATAAATTCTGCCGAAATTTTTACAAAGGTACAGACGGTGTTTAGAAAGGATAGATTGCATGCAACCGGTGGTGGAGTGTTCGTCGCTGTTAGTAGTAGTTTATCCTGTAGTGAAATAGAAGTGGATAGTTCCTGTGAATTATTATGGGTGGAGGTTACACTCAACAACCGAGCTAGGCTAATAATTGGCTACTTTTACCGACCTCCCGACTCAGCAGCATTAGTGGCAGAACAACTGAGAGAAAGTTTGGAATACATTTCACATAAATTTTCTCAGCATGTTATAGTCTTAGGTGGAGATTTCAATTTACCAGATATAGACTGGGACACTCAGATGTTTAGGACGGGTGGTAGGGACAGAGCATCGAGTGACATTGTACTGAGTGCACTATCCGAAAATTACCTCGAGCAATTAAACAGAGAACCGACTCGTGGAGATAACATCTTGGACCTACTGATAACAAACAGACCCGAACTTTCCGACTCTGTATGTACAGAACAGGGAATCAGTGATCATAAGGCCGTTGCAGCATCCCTGAATATGGAAGTTAGTAGGAATATAAAAAAAGGGAGGAAGGTTTATCTGTTTAGCAAGAGTAATAGAAGGCAGATTTCAGACTACCTAACAGATCAAAACGAAAATTTCTGTTCCGACACTGACAATGTTGAGTGTTTACAGAAAAAGTTCAAGGCAATCGTAAAATGCGTTTTAGACAGGTACGTGCCGAGTAAAACTGTGAGGGACGGGAAAAACCCACCGTTGTACAACAACAAAGTTAGGAAACTACTGCGAAAGCAAAGAGAGCTTCACTCTAAGTTTAAACGCAGCCAAAACCTCTCAGACAAACAGAAGCTAAACGATGTCAAAGTTAGCGTAAGGAGGGCTATGCGTGAAGCGTTCAGTGAATTCGAAAGTAAAATTCTATGTACCGACTTGACAGAAAATCCTAGGAAGTTCTGGTCTTACATTAAGTCAGTAAGTGACTCGAAACAGCATATCCAGACACTCCGGGATGATGATGGCATTGAAACAGAGGATGACACGCGTAAAGCTGAAACACTAAACACCTTTTTCCAAAGCTGTTTCACAGAGGAAGACCGCACTACAGTTCCTTCTCTAAATCCTCGCACAAACGAAAAAATGGCTGACATCGAAATAAGTGTCCAAGGAATAGAAAAGCAACTGGAATCACTCAACAGAGGAAAGTCCACTGGACCTGACGGGATAACAATTCGATTCTACACAGAGTACGCGAAAGAACTTGCCCCCCTTCTAACAGCCGTGTACCGCAAGTCTCTAGAGGAACGTAAGGTTCCAAATGATTGGAAAAGAGCACAGGTAATCCCAGTCTTCAAGAAGGGTCGTCGAGCAGATGCGCAAAACTATAGACCTATATCTCTGACGTCGATCTGTTGTAGAATTTTAGAACATGTTTTTTGCTCGAGTATCATGTCGTTTTTGGAAATCCAGAATCTACTATGTAGGAATCAACATGGATTCCGGAAACAGCGATCGTGTGAGACCCAACTCGCTTTATTTGTTCATGAGATCCAGAAAATATTAGATACAGGCTCCCAGGTAGATACTATTTTTCTTGACTTCCGGAAGGCGTTCGATACAGTTCCGCACTGTCGCCTGATAAACAAAGTAAGAGCCTACGGAATATCAGACCAGCTGTGTGGCTGGATTGAAGAGCTTTTAGCAAACAGAACACAGCATGTTGTTATCAATGGAGAGACGTCTACAGACGTTAAAGTAACCTCTGGCGTGCCACAGGGGAGTGTTATGAGACCATTGCTTTTCACAATATATATAAATGACCTAGTAGATAGTGTCGGAAGTCCCATGCGGCTTTTCGCGTGTATGCACACGGGTTTTCTTCCCTTCCTTGGCAGTCATATCCCTAAAGGTCTCCATAACGCGCCTGACATTGGACATCCCAGTTACCAATAATCCAATCCTTTATGGGTACCCGGATCTTGCAGGCCGAGAGGTTTCTTTTGAAATAGGGCAAGCGACTGCACCTGACAGAGGGACACTGTCAGCCACAAATAGCACCTGGAATCTGTTTGTCGGCCTAACCGAGGTGGCCTCCGCGGGAAGTCTTCTGTAGCCTGACCCCTCCCCCTTCATATGCTTCATACGCAGACGTCGTTTCAGGACACCCACACCGTTGTTTGAGGAACTTTACATTCCTGTCCTTGCCCTCTTGTGGACTTGCGAGGGCTCTGTGTGAACGCGTCTCGGATATGGTCGACGTTGTCATCACAGGTGCGTAGCCGTCCAATGCCCTTCCCTGTGGGTATACAACCAACTTTCAAGGATTTTGTATACCACTAATAAATCTACAACTGCAGAGGTGGCTTCTTGCTGTATAGCCGGCGAAATGACGTTGGAACAATGGACTGACCTCACGCAAATTCCAACACACAAAACGATTTCTCTAGTAAAGTTGTAGCCATGTTGTAGTCGGAGCGGTTAATGCTCTGGAGTTTCGTACGTCTAAAATTACTCACACCGTCATTCAGCGATCTCATGTGAAATTTAATTCATTTTCTTTAGCCCCTTAAGAAACGGGATTGGTTCACCTGAAAAGCAGGCCGGAGTGGCCGAGCGGTTCTAGGCGCTACAGTCTGGAGCCGCACGACCGCTACGGTCGCAGGTTCGAATCCTGCCTCGGGCATGGATGTGTGTGATGTGCTTAGGTTAGTTAGGTTTAAGTAGTTCTAACTTCTAGGGGACTGATGACCACAGCAGTTAAGTCTCATAGTGCTCAGAGCCATTTGAATCATTTTTCACCTGAAAAGTTTATGATCCATTTAATAGTAAACCTTTGCCCAATCCGAAAGTCGACGAGTCGTCAAAACCAACTTTCCACGTCTGTGAATATAGAGCTTCACAGCATAGGCCGAAGATCCAACGCAGCTCTAGAAATCAGGTGGTAAATTTTTGGATCCTAGTAATCAACTTTGCATTATCTTCCTTCCTTCCTTCATTATTTTGTTTAGAGATGAAGAGTAAAGAGTGAAGCAGTGCGTCATGGAGTAAATCGGCCATGGTTGGCATCCACATCCATCCCTCTTTCTGGATTGTCTCTTAAGTAGGGAACGATTCCTACGACCAACGAAGCTAAACAGTTTCTTTCATTGCATTAGTGACAAATTTCAGTAAATAGTCCGATAGTAAATATATCATGATCAGACACTTGAGATTCCCAAATTAACTGTTAGTTGCGTTTACTGTAAACAGTTACCAGTGTTACAACACAGCCCAATGTGCAGCCGCAGCAGAATCAGAAAATTCGGTGACTTTGCAGCGTACATCTTGTGATGAACATGCGCATCAGACTTGAGAACATTTAACTAATTATATTCGTGGTACACCTTTCTTGTGACTGATATATCGTTGTGTCCGAATTAGAGTACTGAAGATCGTAGTTTCAGGAAGATGCAAACAAGTTGTTAAAATCTAAATTGTCATCTTATATCTCGTACTCAGATGCAAAATCCTACGGAATGGAGGAAGATTAATATGTACATCCCATGGCGACATGCATGGTGCAGTGTCTTTACCTTCCAATGCCTGAGAAAACTTATGTAATACATACTTTACTGAACATGTAAACTTCTATAAAATGTTTCGAGAAACATCAATGGTAATGTTAATGCTAAGCTGATAATGACATTCAGTATGAACGCTGTCCTACGAAACTCTTCAATTCCGTACCACATAATGAATGGTTCTACGTAGTGGAACAGCAAGTTATGATAATGAGAGGCAATAGTGAAAATGATTCCGTATCTGGTATTGTTTTCTAATTATTTACTCCTAAAATTCTTTTCAGATGCATCTAACCACATATTTTAATTCACTTCCACCTTCATGTGTACTGAACATAAAGGACTTAATGGTAATCAGACAAATAGGTTCGTACGTAGTGAGAAAACACTTTATTCAATTGGGATTCTTGTTTTACTACTGCAGTTTTGCATTCACGCTACAAACGCAAAACAAATCTAAATCGATCTCTCCTGATTCTCAAAAAAATTTAATTTGATTGACAATGGATATTAGGCGATCTGTTTTGCTCAGCATATATCACGAAGAATTAATCTAAGATGGCGAAGGGTCGGAGGGTTGCAGATGAACCGTTTAACAGACCTGTTTCCTTCGAACGTATATTTACTGCTTGTAGGAACATGCACACACCTGAGCGGAGTTAAAATTTAGCAGCGTGCATTCTCGATTACTGCATCTACGCTAGTTTCACGTGGTTTAGCGAAGAAGTATCCGCTGCTCGTTTTGTCAGTCTCATGAGGCTCATGCTGAGAGCATCGTAAGTGTAAATCCACTTACTGTGTGTGAGTTCATCGCAAGTCCCCTTAAACGATCGAAGTTTTCTGATTAGTTGCTGCGTTAGTCCTACTGGCCCAGAAATAGAACACAATAAAGAGAAGGACGAACTGCTGTATGTGGCTGTCCGAAAATATTATGCCACGAAGGAAATCAACAGAAATCGTTCATCAGAGGACACACATTGTTGATGCGTGAGACAGTGCGACATTCTACACAGACTACTTGGATCTAGCGATTGGAAAAGAAGTGCAAGGCATTCTCGTATTCAAGAGGAGTCGTCGGGTAGATGCACATAATTGCAGGCCAGTATTACTGTGATTCATTCACGAGAGAAGTGGCTTACAAAAATTTTGTTCGACCGATTTTTAAGAATTGCTGGTCACCTTGGAGCCTTTGTGTGGTTTGACTAATATAAGTGACTGAGAAGATTCAACTAAGGTCAGTACGTTTCGTCGAAGGATTCTTGTGTAGGCGCGAGAACGTTACGGTAAGCTCAAAATACATACTCCAGTCGTAGACGCCACAAGATGTTGTACATCACGAAGATGGTACTGTAGAAATTTCAAGAGCATACATGTCGAAGAAAGATGGGCACAATATTCTCACGAAATGCTAACTACTGGGAAATCAGAACAATTGGAGTCGTTACGATGGTTTGTTTACAGGAGACCTTCACTGTACGACGTGCGAATACAAGAGGGAAGGCAGGAGTGCTGAAATACTCTGTGCCACACACCGTAAAGCGGTTTGCGGAGCATATCTGTCGAAGCGGAGTGATGCACGATTCACAGGAGACTCCCAAGCCAAAATACTAAGTAAATACGCGTATAAACATTGGAAGTGGTTTTGGTGATGCTCGGATTAACGCTGTATCTTACTCTCATTAGGATACGCAGTAGCAGCTTTTGAAATTGTTGTCAGATTTCAGCGCGGACTTGTTATGATGGCTGAATATGGATTGATCACTTACCTCCATTGTTTTTCGTCACAAGTCTGCTTCTCTTCAACAGTTAACCTTCTTTCAAAACCTTATTTAACTTCTATGTGCTAAGAACGGCAGCAAACTCTTTAATCACTGTATTTCTCTCAAAGAACTCCGACGCACGCCCGGATGACTTGAGCTCTCGAAGCAGACAGTTGCTAAGCAACGGCAGAGTCAAGTCGCGCGATATTCTCATTGTTGTGAGCCTGCCCTGGGACCGATACAAAGCAGCGAATATTGGTGATGACTAGCGCCCGCATTATCGGGTTTATGTAAGACTGATTTTAGCGTTTTTGGAGTCCTTCAACTGAAAGTGTAATGGACTCCAATATTAACAGAGAAGCCGTCATTATATTTTTGACAGAGCCATTCTAGTTCTTTGTGGCAAATGAGCGCCTAATTATTCCCTATGTCGAAACTTGGAAAAATTCACAAGCAGTTGTATTTATAGGTGCTACAACTATCTTCCGTTTTGGTAATATAGTAATGGGGTGCGTTTTACGGAAAAAATTCTATCATATGTCACTCACACAAAAATACAGACTTGTTATGCTTACCTGAGTACGACCACAGTCCGTGGCCTAACGCTACAATGATATAACATTTTGGAACTGCAGTACACAATGAACCACACTTTTGAGCTGTGTAATATGAAACTTTTCTGCTGTCTCTCAGTACATTTTTGGAGACTGAGAAAGGTTTGCCATAGACGTCTGTAGTCCCGTCGACTGAAAGCCAAATGCAGTGGTCATAAATGTCTGTTTTAATACCAGCAATCGTCTTTTCATACATCTGTTACAAATAATTTTTGCAGTGTCGACTTTCCTGGTATATTGCAGGTTCAAATGGCTCTGAGCACTATGCGACTTAATTTCTGAGGTCATCAGTCGCCTAGAACTTAGAACTACTTAAACCTAACTAACCTAAAGACATCACACACATCCATGCCCGAGGCAGGATTCGAACCTGCGACCGTAGCGGTCGCTCGGCTACAGACTGTAGCGCCAAGAACCGCACGGCCACTCGGCCGGCTATATTGCAGGAAGGTCTTAAGATGTTGTGTTCCTTAGAACGACCCACGGCAGATTAGATGACACTAAATCCTCACACAAGTCTATATGAAAGCTGTCCACTTTAAGATTTGCCATAGGAGACATTAATGGTTCAGTCTGTGTTTGCTCCACTTACTAGTGGAGAGCATAATGTGAGCTGTCGAGCTTGGTGCTGAAGAAAATGTCTTTTTAGAACCGATTACCTAAACAAACGATTACTAAGATGACAGTAACTAAAAAAATAAGATCGTAATCATATAAAATGTCAACTTAAGCTCAATCCCATATGCCTGTCAGTCATCTAATTTTATAAAGAACGATTAGAATGTTTCTGCTTAAAAGCCGTACAGTCCAGAATCGGTATGCAGATCAGGAAAAATCGCGGTGGGCATTCAGGAAATCATCCCACCGACGCAACTGTTAGCTAAAAGAACAAGCCCTGCTGGTTGACGAAGTCCGTAACTATCTGATACACATTCTCCGATAGGTATAGCTGATTTGTCAAGGTCTTATTTTAAGAGTGCGATGGCGTGATAATCCAACGGGATGAGATCAGGACTATAGGCCGGGTGTTCAAGTGTCTCCCACTTACGTTGGCGTAACTTGTACATTACGACATTTTCGATGTGGGGACGTGCGTTATCGTGAAGCAGCAGCTCCATATGAAGCTTCCTGGCAGATTAAAACTGTGTGCCGGACCGAGACTCGAACTCGGGACCTTTGCCTTTTGCGAACAAGTGCTCTACCATCTGAGCTACCCAAGCACGACTCACGCCCCGTCCTCACAGCTTTACTTCTGCCAGTACCTCGTCTCCTAACTTCCAAACTTTACACAAGCTCTTTTGCGAATTTTTTCCGTAGTATTGGATCAGAAATTCTATTTAAACATCATGTTTGGTAGCAACAAGTCCTTTTAGTGGCCACTTTTTCTGTGTAAGTCCAATTTAGCTTCCTTTTAGACCTTTAAGAAAGATTTAACCGTTTTGAGGTATGTTGCACAGTGGAATAGTGGAATAGTGCAGGAAGAGTAGTGCACGGATAATATTTTGTTAAGAACCGACAGAGACGGCTATCTGGGCCGCAACTGCTACCGGCATCATAACGGTGTTGTAACTGAATGTCAATGTTGGAGGCCAAAAGTACAAACAAGCTACAAGCACATTTCATCAGACTATGCGACTGGGAATCCGAGAACAACCGATTCAGCATTTCGACAACAGTGCGGAACAGACAGAACGTGCTACAGTAACGAGGCTACAGGTAGTAAACTTCACTTCGAGGTGTCATAAGAAACCTTTAGGGATGCAAAGTTCACATAAAGGAACACTCTGAAACCCTGAAGTTAAACACTAGCGCAGACGAGAGCGCTTACAGGCTTGGAAAAGAGAGGACATTCAATCATCTCAGTCACCAGTGTGCGCAAGGGGGGGGGGGGGGGTGATAGTTCCACTTCATATCCAATTTACAGGATGCTCTGGTGAATTCAACTACCGTCTACAAGCTACCGGCAACTTGGAGTCCACTGCTGCAAATCTACAGCCGTCCGGCCTCACAGGGACCTTCTGATGTACGATCCGCATTCCTGCCGACCACAACAGCGGCTGACTGGGGATGGGGGGGGGGGGGGGCTGTCTTTCGTCGATGAAGAACCGATCTACCTGTCTTCGGGCTGTTCAGCTTAGGCTGCGCACCTGTGTCACCGCTACTGGGGCAGTACAAGTACAGCCCTGCCGGCTGTGTGTTGCTGCTGAGTCTCCTGCCTAAACACCACCTCGACAACCGACAACAGCCACGAGCAGATCTCTGCGGCCGAGCCTCGGTGCGGCTCCACTCCTCGAGAACGCTGAGCCTCTGACGGACGTCCACGGCCACTCCGGGCCGCGGCGACGCAGCCTCCTGCGACGTAGCCGCAGCGCTAACAACGGGTAACACGGGACCTGTGTTCGGCAAGTTCCTCCTTGCCTGGCACTATTGCGCTACCTCTCGCGCTTTCAAGCAGCGCCGACTCGGCACTTTCGTTGCTAGACAGCGCAGGGAAGAAGACTGAGTGACTGTAAAATTCCCGCCAAGAAATGATTTTCATTTAATGACGTTCCGTTAGCGCCTTGGCGTTCTGCAAGATCACTCAATCCCGCTCTCCGCTCGACCTCCTGATAACAACATGACAATTGCTCAGATCATAATGGGATGATAAGGATAAGACCTTCAAATCAGGACCCAACTAATGACAATTCAAAATTGATTTTCGTAATCTGTTTAACTCGATTGCGGGTGTTCCTTATAATAATGGTGTTAGAAAGGAAAAAAACGTTATCGATTCACAGGATTAAAATGTAACACCCCACCCATCACTTATTTGGTTTTGGGGTGTGTTCACCCTACCTAATTGACTAACGGATAAACAGAGAGTGCAAAACTGCCGCAATATTGGAGAACGCAAAGAAAGTAATAAGGCCCTGTGACTCCTGATTGAACTGCGGTGGCAGTGTTGACATTAATTGATTCAGAATTGATCCCTTTTAATTAAGAAGGGGTGCACATTGATGTTATATTCAGCTATTGAACACCAGATGCAAATGTTGAACATAAAATTAATTAAGAAAGTGACTTGGGATTTCAACTATTTGATTGAAAACAGATGCAGTCGATTAGCACAGATTTACTTTAACTCACGACTTTCAATCATCACATTACATGACTCTCCTAACAGGCAGTGGTAATAAATTGTATTTGTGTGGAGTAAAGCGCGATACTCAAAAGTAATTCCTATCGACTGACCTAGGCGTAATGCAAAGTGCGAGAAGAATTCCCCAAGACATGGCCCATGAAACCCTCATGGAAACTTTGCCGAAGTGTTCCAATAAATTAATCAGTGGCCCAATTCAGGCAGGAGCGGGTGCAATATCACTGAATTCAGTGTGGTGGGGCAACGTCGTTGTGCGGACGTCGGCCGGCCTCATGGTGCTGCAAGGCTGCACTCATCTATTCACTCCCAGCTATCTCGCTCAGTACATAGTTGAACCAAAACTTTCCATCTCCAAGCTCAATCGTTCCATTTGCTAAGTCCTAAACTGCAGAGATGCTCACTCTTTCTCAGGCAAGCTGAGTAAAGAACGCCATGTCCACACTCCAGGCAAGCTGGGAATGGAAGACCACTATGGAGACTTCTCCCAATCCGGTCTTTGCCTCGGTTTCCCCTCCAGCAAAATCACTTACGCCAATTGAAGCGCAAGTCACATTAATTTTGCGTCGCTTCCCAGCGCCGACCAATGCCTGCTCTGGGAAGTGAACAAATTCCCACAAAATATCCCTTCCTCTCAATTTCTGCTATTTAGCTCCTCCCAGGCCACCCATCAAGGTTAGCGTCTGCACAAAACACCAATTTTTCCGGAATTCTGACTCCCAGGAGAGTACTTCAAATTCCTTGGTTCTACATTCCCATCGGAGGCCGGCGTATTTCATTCTATCGCTTTTCACCTGATTTTCTTCAGACTCACGGACTGTGAATTCAGCGTGAAGTTGCTATAGTCACAAACACAAGTATTTTGGCCTCTGTTGACCTCTCCACTGTAGCTTTGTGCGGCTTTCTCGCATGTTTCACTGAAAACTGGACGACGGACATTTATCAACAGGTGTACAAGTTCTCCGTCTGCTTCCCGGTACACCAGCATGGGGTCAACCACCCACTCACTGTCACTCATATTAAGGCAGCTGGAGGCCACGCCCTGTTACCGCTTTCTCAGAGCTTGAGCTGCCCAAAGCTCCCTATTGTCGCTTCACTTCGCCGCTCCCCAGCCGGCCACAGTCAACTCTGAATACTTCCCTGGGTAAAACTAGCCTCCAGTAAATCGACGCGTTTCACAAAGTTTTCATGTTGTGTGAATTACTTTGAAACCATCACCCGACATTAATTATTCCAATACGTCCATACTATACCCTCTACAAAATACATTGTGCCTTGTCAGTCATTTTTGTTCAGCCCTACTGTTCACTCAACGTGAGTTAGGTGATCTTTAATGACTTCATGTAAGGGGCATAGTTCTTGCGTCTTACAATAAAAATTGTAGTTCCATTTTCAAAACGCTGTAAACAGCTAACCTAACCACTTCTCAGAACTATTTATAACTTGAACGGATTATTATCGAAAAAGGGGAAAATGCTATAAGAAAAGAAATACGAAAGTTTTGCCATCAGATGGCACTGTAAGAGGGAAAATATGCAAAATATAAGACACATGGTAAACGTCTGTTTTTCAGTTTGCATCTGAGATACTCAGAATAACTATTTCAATGCAGGATCGCAAGCTGCTTGTAAAGCTCTTTTACAGGAACGATGACTGAGAGCCAGTAGCCCTGCAGAAGTTGTGGACATTCAGGGGTATGGAAAAGATTGTTGGTCCGATGTCTGCCAAGGGTCTGGAGTAAATGATAACTATATTCCTGAAGAAATATTCTGCATTGACAGGGGGCTCGAGCAGAGGTGTGTAAACATGGAGTTTCTATGAGTATTCCAAGGATCTGTCAACCAGTGGAACAATGCTCCTATGGGAGTACAAAAAATTCGAATAAGTTCCTTTGTATTTAAAGGATTCTGACTGAAAGTCAGGTTATCAGCTCCATCATTTTACCTTTCTCAGTACCTTTAAAAACTTTCCCAAAAATTGTGCCATGCGAACGTACTTGGGCTTTTCTTAACGTGTAACTCACCTCACAGTCCCACCAGCTCCCCTAACCAAACCCACTAGTCCATTGCTGTAAGTCACTCAAACCCATCCATTTATGCCGAGTGATATTTTTCCGGAAGTCACACTGTAAATCACTAGTCTCATTTATTCTACACACCAACGTGACTAGTCGTTTTGTTGCCACACCCCCGAATAATTTTAGAAATTCTGACTGAATGTTATCCATCCCTTCTCCATTATGTGACCGAAACTCATCGAAAACTCTCTTAAATTCTGACTCTAATGCTGTATCTCCTTGCCCTTCCCTGTCGACTTCCGTTGCTTACTTCTTCCATGATGTCATCAGTCAAGTCCTCCCCCTCACAGAGGCTTTCAGTGTACTCTTTCCACGCATCCATTCTCTCCTATTCATTTAGTAGAGGAATTTCCATTGCACTCTTAGTGTTAACGCCTTCGTTTTACTTTTCTATATGCTGAGTCAGTCCTTTTGACAATAATTTATTGTCCGCTTGCTTGATATTTTTCATGTAGTCATTTGGCCTTTGCTTCCCTGAATATCCTATTTAGTTCCTAAGTGTTTTGCATTTCTATATTCCTGAACTTGCCTGAACATTTTTGTAGTTCCTTCTTTCGTCGGGCAGCTGAAGCATTTCCTCTGTTAGACATGGTTTTTTCGCATTTACCTTTCATGTACTTACGTTTTTCTTTCGAACGTGTATGACTGCCATTGAAAGGTCTCTGTTGGATTCCTTTCATGTCAATTTCTTAAGCCTGTTGTCATTTACGGCATACATTCCACTTCTGAATTTACTGTGGTGTTTCTG
Organism: Schistocerca americana; assembly: GCF_021461395.2. Lineage (NCBI taxonomy): Eukaryota > Metazoa > Arthropoda > Insecta > Orthoptera > Acrididae > Schistocerca > Schistocerca americana. The sequence continues at coordinate 535,567,749 of NC_060124.1, forward strand.
ACTCCATCTGGGAGGAGACTGAGCAGTGGAACGTGTTACTTTTACACATAAATAAGAACGATCGGTCACACAACTACACTTTAAAACACAGTTTATATGTAATTCATGTCACACAGTCCCATATGAACCTACATCTCCTTTTTTTTATATAGTGTATATGATAAGATACTGTCATCCCACTTCTGGAACGTGTTACTTTTACACATAAAGAAGAATGATCGGTCACACTACTACAATTTAAAACACAGTTTATATGTAATGCATGTCACACAGTCTCATATGGAACCTACATCTGCTTTTTTTTAATATAGTGTATGTGATAATATACTGTCATCCCCCTTCCCTTCTGTGTGAAAGGATGAATGAGCAAATGTATTTCTAGTTGCATGCTTGATGGTAGCAGACAAGCCGGTCTGCTAGAGAACAGTAGTACCAACGTCGGAACAGGTAGCTACGCTTTCTAAAAGCAAAGAGGTTTCTATTCTTGGTATGGTCCTGTCCATCCCTTGTCACGTTGGTATAGGAAACTGCCTCTCTGGTCACTTCCGTTTGTATCTGTGAAGTACCCTCGGTAGGGGCCCAGGGCAGTCAGTCTGCGGCGAGCGTCTGAAGTGGTAAGATCTCCGGCTAAGTGCATCTCTGCTAAGTCCGTAGGACAACGTATTTCCTAAGTTCAGCCCAACTGAAAATTTAATCACCTTTATTTCAGGTTTAGATCTAAAATATGTTATCTTAAAATGCAACGCAGTGTAATTTGAGTGTGAAGTTCAGAATATCTTCCAGCAGTAGCTTGGTCACTACTTTGTGAGTAAAGTGGAACCACATGTTGAGGATCCGTAACTCTAAGATCATCAACCTTAAATGCGAATGTGCGTGAGATTATAACGTCTCGTCTTGACAATATTTTTCAATGTAGCAACTTTTCTTTATGTTTAACCCACGTGGGGTGTACTTTGTGAGACCAGTACCACGTGCTTATACAATTGTTTGACCCGTCAGGTTAATAGTAAGACGATAGTAACCAGTTCGAGGTTTTTCTTTTGTAAATTGCGTTTCGATGTAATTTATTTTAATTATCAAAATTATTGTGGAGTTACACTCTTTGTGGAAACCAAGTTGACCACGTGAAGCATGTGGTGTAATCATCAAAGTAGCCCTCAGCTATTCTTTTTGGGAAGATTTCACAGAGAGTTAGTATGAATTTAGTATACCAGTGTTTGGTAATTTCATGACGGACAGGATTGCACTACGACCGTAGCTTCTTTGGGTGAAAATTGAATCGGTTGGTTGTGGTTAATTTCCTCTTGCATATGTTTCAGCCATACTAAACAATATATAGTACCATACGCCTGAAGAGCATACATGTAATTTCTGAGAAAGTTTTCTACAGGGCCAAAATTTCTGGGGCTGGATTTGCTACTGTTAGGATGCAAAAACATTTTATTCTTTATTTTTCTGGGTGGGGGAGTTGATTTTTTTCCTCGAATGGACAATTTCTCCCCAAGCCCACCACCTGTTACATGTACGGTAAGAGACGTAAGAACAAACTTATGTGCTTCTAGGGAGTGGGATGTATCTACAATAGGAAGTATCCAAGATACGTGTTTGCTTGTATGAGTATATAGGATGTATCCCCGAGTGGGGATGCATGCATCGAAATTTCAATGACCAGTTGTATCATACCGCACGAGAAGACAAATGCCATTCTGGTAGACATGACATGTTTCATGTTATATGACATCTTGTACGATGTTACTTAACTTGACATGACACATTACATTACATGGCATGTATGCTAATACTAACAAGTAAAAAATTGGGAGTATGTCAAGATATTATGATTTAAATGTCTCAGAATGTGCCAGATAAATAGAAAAGCTAGTTCCCTTCTTTTACATCCTTAAGTCTGCACAGGCCTTCCTTGCCTTTTTTTGTTTTATGATAGCATTTTTCATTCTGGCATTGTTATGTAAGATATCGTTCAGTCTTCCAGTCTTCCATCATTCGTCCTTGTATAATGTTTACGTAGCCCCTCTTGGAGCAAGCAACTAAAGTCAACATGTAGGAATAACAGGTACACGTATTTTCTTAACCCGTAAACTAATGTTTCATGAATAATGTATGCTGTTACACCTTAATATCCCCATAGCTAGTCTATTTTGTAATTCACTTGATGCGTTTTGCTGATTTTAGTTTTTAAGTCTACAATCTGGATGACTGAGGGATCTCGCTTTATAATATCAACCAGTGCTGGTACTGCTAAAGGCTCAAATCAAGGGAAAACTAGATACTTAATTTTTCCCGACGGTACGGAGCTTTACTGTATTGTTTAATGATGATGGCATCCCATTGGGCAGAAAATTCAGTAAATAAAATAGTCCCCCATTCGGATACTCAGGAGAGGACTACTCAAGAGGATGACGGCATCAGGAAATACAAAACTGGCGTTCTACTGATCAGAGAGTGGTATGTTACATCTCTTAGTAGGGGGAGGTAGGTTAGAAAACCTAAAAAGGGAAATGGAGCGACTACAGTTAGATATTGTGAGAATAAGTGAAGATTACTGGCAAGTGGAACAGGACTTTCGGACAATTGAATACATGGTTATAGATACAAAATCAAGCAGTGGTAATGCAGAAGTCAGCTTAATAACGAATAAGAAAATAGGAATGCTTGTAGGCAGTTGTGAACAGTGCAGTGAACGCCTTATTGCAACCAAGATAGACACGAAGCCCACACCCACCACAGTAGTACAAATTTACATGCCAACTAGCTCCGCAGATGGTGAAGAAATCGCAGAATTATACGATGAGATAAAAGAAATTATTCAGATAGATTAGGGAAACGAAAATTTCGTCATTGGAATTCGATAGTGGAAAAGGAAGAGAACGAAAACTTGTAGGTGAATATAGACTGGGCAAAAGGAACGAAAGAGGAAGCTGCCTGGTAGAACTTTGCGCATAGCACAATTCATTTATCAGCAAGACCTGTTTAGAGAATCTTTAAGAGACCTGGAGACACCAGGAGGTTCCAGATTTATTATACAATACCAAGAAAGAGGTTTAGGAATTAGATATTAAATTTCAGCATATTTCCAGGGGCAGATATGGGCTCTGACCACAATTGACTTGTTATTAACTGTTAATTAGAAATGAAGAAATTGCAAAAAGGTAGGGAATTAAGGAGATGGGATCTGTATAAGGTGAAAGAGCTAAATAAACTGGTACATCTGCCCCGCGAGCACGCAAAAGTGCCGAAACACAACGTGGCATGGACTCGACTGATGTCTAAAGTAGTGCTGGAGGCAAATGACACCATCAATCCTGCAGGGCTGTCCATAAATCCGTAAGAGTACGAGGGCGTGGAAATCTCTTCTGAACAGCACGTTGAAAGACACCGCAGCTATGCTCAATAGCGTTCATGTCTGGTGAGTTTGGTGGCCATCGGAAGTGATTCAACTCAGAAGAGAGTTTATGCAGACATTCTGTAGCAATTCTGGGCGTGTGGGGCGTCGCATTGCACTGCTTGAATTGCCCACATCCGTCGGAATGCTCAGTGAACATGAGCGGATGCAGGTGATCAGACATGATGCTTACTTACGTGTCACCTGACAGAGTCGTATCTAGACATATCAGGGGTTCTGTATCACTCCAACTGCACACGTCCACACCATTGCAGAGTCTCCACCAGCTTGAACAGTAGCCCATGCAGGGTCCATCGATTCATGACGTTGTTTCCATACCCATACACGTCCATCCGCTCGATACAGTTTGAAACACGTTCCCAGTCATCTACAGTCCAACGTTAGTGTTGATGGGCCCAGGCGAGGCGTAAAGCGTTCTGTCATGCAGTTTTAAGGATACAAGAATGGCTTTCGGCTCCTGAAAGCCCATATCGATGATGTTTCGTTGAATGGTTCGCATACTGACACTTGCTGATGGCCCAGCATTGAAATCTCCAGCAATTTGCGGAAGGGTTGCACTTCTGTCGCGTTGAACGGTTCTCTTCAGTCGTCGTGGGTCCCGTTCTTGCAGGATCTTTTCCCGGCTGCAGCAATGTCGAAGATATGATTTTGTACTGTATTCCTGATGTCCAAGGTACACTCGTGAAATGGCCTTACGGGAAAATCTCCACTTCTTCGCTATCTCGGAGATGATGCGTCCTACCGCACGTGCATCGACTATAACACTACGTTCAAACTCATTTAAATCTTGGTAATCTACCATTGTAATAGCAGTAACCGATCTAACAACTGCGTCAGACTCTTTTTGTTTTATACAGGTTAGCCTGCTGTTTACATATGTCTATCTTTGAGTACGCATGCCTATACCAGTTTTTTTAGCGCTTTAGCGTAGAACTTAATTGATGAAAGAAGAAAATACAAAAATTCAGTAGATGTAGTAGGTCGAACCCAATAAAAACGTCTGAAAATGAGACTGATATGAAGTACAAGATTGCTAAGCAGAAATGGCTAAACGGTAAATGTAAGGTTTCAGAAGCGTATTTCAATATAGGAAAGATAGACATCTCCTACTGGAATATTAAAGGGGCCTTTGGAGAAAAGAGAAGCGGTTGTATAAACACCAAGAGCGCAGACTCAAAACCGGTCCTAAGCAAAGAAGAGAAAGCTGAAATGTGGAAGGAGTGTACAAAGGGTTCGTAGAAGGGAGATGAATTTGAAGGCAGTGTTACAGAAACAGAAAAGTACTTAGATGAAGATGAGATGGGAGGAAGGAATATGAGGGACCACTAAAAGTCTTGAGCGGAAACAAAGCCACGGGGGCAGACGATATTCTGTCAGAACAACTAATAACCTTGGGAGAACAGTCATGACAAACACCCCCCTCTGCTGTGCAAAATATATGAGATAGGTGAAGTATCCTCAGACTTCAAGACAAAGAAAGCAGGAGCTAACAGATTTGGATATTACCGAACTATCAATTTATTAAGTTATAGTTGCAAAATACAAACACGAATTCTTTATAGAAGAATGGAAAAACTGGTAGAAGCCGACCTCGGGGAGGACAAATTTGGTTTCCGGAAAAATATAAGAACACAGGAAGCAATATTGGATCTATGGCTCCTCTCAGGAGACAGGTTAAGGGAAGGCAAACCTATGTTTATAGCGTTTGTAGACTTAGAAATGCTTTTGGCAACGTTGATTGGAATACTGTGTTTGAGATTCTGAGGGTGGCAGGGTAAAATACATGAAGCCAAAGTCTATTTACAACTTGTACAGAAACCAGACAACTGCTATATGAGTTGATGGGTATGAAAGGGAAACAGTGACTGATAAGGCAGTGGAGTGGTTTGTAGCCTACTCTCGATGACATTCAATCTGTACAATGAACAAACAACGAAGAAAACCAAAGATAACATTTTAGTAGGCATTAAAGATCAGAAATAAGAAACAAAAACTTTTAGGTTGTCCTACGACACTATAACTCTGTCAGAGACAGCAAAAGATTTGGAATAGCAGTTGAATAAAATGGACAGTGTCTTGATATAAGAAGAACATCAAGAGAAGCAAGACGAGGATAATGGAATGAACTCGGGCTAAATCAGATGATGCTGAGGGAATTAGGTTAGGAAACGAGACACTTAATGTAATAGATGTATTTTGCTATTTGGGCACCAAAATAACTAATGATGCCGCAGTAGAGAGGGTATAAAATGCAGACTGGCAATGGCAAGAAAACAGTTTCGAAGGAAGAGAACTTTGTGAATATCGAATACAGATATAAGTGTCAGGAAGTATTTTCTGAAAGTATTTGTATGGAGTGTAACTAGGTATGGAAGTGAAACATGGACGATAAACACTTTAAACAAGAAGACAATATAAGTTTTTGAAGTTTGGTGCTACAGAAGAATGCTGAGTATTAGATGGGCAGATGACATAACTAATGAGGAAGCATTGATCAGAACCGGGGAGAAAAGAAATTTGCGGCATAACCTGACTAATAGAAGCAATCGGCCGATAGGGCACATTCTGAGACGTCAAGGGATCGCCAGTTTAGCAGTGGAGGAAAGCGTGGGGGATAAAAATTGTAGAGGGTGACCAAGAAATGAATACTGTAAGCAGATTCAGATGGATGTAGTTTTCAGTGGTTATTCGGAGATAAAGAGCCTTTCACAGGGTAAAGCACCCTGGAGAGTGGCATAAGACCGGTCTTCAGACTGAGGACCACAACAATAACAGCAGGTCTACCTTGCATGTTACATTTGTGTCTAAAGAGAGAATAATTTAATTATCTGAAACAATCACATATTTTTCTAACAAATAAACAGAAAAAAGAGTTGTTTCGGGCGACATTTGCCAGCTCTCAGATCATAAAATACGAAAGGTGCTTCAGCCCCACCACTGACAACGTGGTTTACGCAGCGGTGGGATGGAAGCAAGGCCTGTATTTTATGATCTGAGGATGGTCGATGTCGGCCGAAACAGGTCATTTGGTAGGAATAAATTTAATTGTGCTGGATAGTTAAATTATTCTAAAAGTAAAAGTGGTTCATGGTGTGGGTTCCTGTAGTCATGTCCTAGTTCATGAACCACGGGCAACGTATGAGTGGCCAAGTAAGTGGTCCCGACAGTCGGGATACCAGTTACTTTGGAATAAGGCTGGGCATCTCGGACATATTCTGAGTCTTGGTCACCTTTGTGCTCATACGGCAAAGACTACCAAATCCACCGGTCCGGTTAGTCCCTCAGCCGTTAGGGGTAAAACCCAATGGGACTCGGGGCAAGTAAGGCTAGCAACCTGGTTCCCTGGTACTGTAAATATGATGCTGGCAACAATCAGAGCAAAATGCCTCGGACGTTTGGAGGTGACGGAGTCCCACCTCTAACTGACAAACCAGGGACTCCTAAGATACGACTTGGCAAACAAATGGTAATGAGATGGGGAGCTATTAATATCAATGGGGGCTACTCTTGTAAGAAGGTAGAGCTGGCAGAGGCTGCAAGTAAGATGGGGCTGGACGTTTTAGCTGTTAGTGACATTCGGGTAAGGGGTGAGAAAGAAGAAGAAGTGGGAGAATACGAGGTCTACTTGTCAGGAGTCAAAGCAGGAATAGCACAATGGGGTGTAGGGCTTTACATCAGGAAAGAAATGGAACCCAGCGTAGTTGCAATAAGGTATGTAAACGAACGACTGATGTGGATAGATTTGACAGTGTCTAGCAAGAAAATTAGGATTGTGTCAGTATATTCGCATTGTGAAGGGACTGATCAAGATAAGATGGATAGTTTTTATGAGGCACTCAGTGATGTAGTTGTTAGAGTAAAGGACAAGGACAGTGTTCTGCTCATGGGTGATTTTAACGCCAGGATTGGAAATCGAACAGAAGGGTATGAAAAGGTTATGGGTAAATTTGGAGAGGATATGGAGGCCAACAGGAACGGGCAGCAACTCTTGGATTTCTGTGTCAGTGTGGGCTTAGTAATCACAAACTCCTTTTTTAAACATAAGAACATTCACCGGTATACTTGGGAAAGCAGGGGAACCAGATCTGTCATTGACTATATAATAACAGATCAGCAATTCAGGAAGGCTGTGAGGGACACACGTGTATCCAGGGGATTCTTTAATGACACTGATCATTATTTAATCTGCAGTGAAATTGGGATTGCGAGGCCGAAAGTGCAGGAGGTCAGGTCCATATGTAGGAGGATAAGAGTGGAGAAACTTCAGGATAAGGAAATCAGGCACAAGTACATAACAGCGATCTCAGAAAGGTACCAGTTAGTTGAATGTGGTCAATTACAGTCATTGGAAAAGGAATGGACAAGGTACAGGGACACAGTACTAGAAGTGGCTAAAGAATGTCTTGGAACAGTAGTGTGTAAAAGTAGGAGGAAGCAAACAGCTTGGTGGAATGACACAGTCAAGGCAGCCTGTAAAAGGAAAAAGAAGGCGTATAAAAAATGGCCACATACTAGAACTCAGGTAGACAAAGAAAGTTATGTTGAAGAAAGAAACAAAGCCAAACAGATAATTGCAGCATCCAAGAAGAAATCTTGGGAAGACTTTGGAAACAGGTTGGAGACATTGAGTCAAGCTGCTGGAAAACCATTCTGGAGTGTAATTAGCAATCTTCAAAAGGGAGGGAAGAAGGAAATGACAAGTATTTTGGACAGGTCAGGAAAACTGCTGGTGAATCCTGTGGATGCCTTGGGCAGATGGAGGGAATATTTGGAAGAGTTGCTCAATGTAGGTGAAAATACGATCAGTAATGTTTCAGATTTCGAGGTAGAATGGGATAGGAATGATGATGGAAATAGGATCACGTTTGAGGAAGTGGAGAAAATGGTCAATAGATTGCAGTGCAATAAAGCAGCTGGGGTGGATGAAATTAAGTCGGAACTCATCAAGTACAGTGGAATGTCAGGTCTTAAATGGCTACACAGGATAATTGAAATGGCCTGGGAGTCGGGACAGGTTCCATCAGACTGGACAAAAGCAGTAATCACACCAATCTTTAAACATGGAAACAGAAAAGATTGTAACAACTACAGAGGTATCTCTTTAATCAGCGTTGTGGGTAAAATCTTCTCAGGTATTGTTGAAAGGAAAGTGCGAGTATTAGTTGAGGAGCAATTGGATGAAAGTCAGTGTGGGTTTAGGCCTCTTAGAGGTTGTCAGGACCAGATCTTTAGCTTACGACAAATAATGTAGAAGTGTTATGAGTGGAACAGGGAATTGTATCTATGCTTTATAGATCTAGAAAAGGCATATGACCGGGTTCCTAGGAGGAAGTTATTGTCTGTTCTACGAGATTATGGAATAGGAGGCAAACTTTTGCAAGCAATTAAAGGTCTTTACATGGATAGTCAGGCAGCAGTTAGAGTTGACGGTAAACTGAGTTCATGGTTCAGAGTAGTTTCAGGGGTAAGACAAGGCTGCAACCTGTCTCCACTGTTGTTCATATTATTTATGGATCATATGTTGAAAACAATAGACTGGCTGGGTGAGATTAAGATATGTGAACACAAAATAAGCAGTCTTGCATATGTGGATGACTTAGTTGTGATGGCAGATTCGATTGAAAGTTTGCAGAGTAATATTTCAGAGCTAGATCAGAAATGTAAGGACTATGGTATGAAGATTAGCATCTCCAAAACGAAAGTAATGTCAGTGGGAAAGAAATATAAACGGATTGAGTGCCAAATAGGAGGAACAAAGTTAGAACAGGTGGACGGTTTCAAGTACTTAGGATGCATATTCTCACAGGATGGCAACATAGTGAAAGAACTGGACTGGAAGCGAGGTGTGGTAAGGCTAATGCAGTGAGCGCTCAGCTACGATCTACTCTCTTCTGCAAGAAGGAAGTCAGTACCAAGACTAAGTTATCTGTGCACCGTTCAATCTTTCGACCAACTTTGTTGTATGGGAGCGAAAGCTGGGTGGATTCACGTTACCTTATCAATAAGGTTGAGGTTACGGATATGAAAGTAGCTAGGATGATTGCAGGTACTAGTAGATGGGAACAATGGCAGGAGGGTGTCCACAATGAGGAAATCAAAGAAAAACTGGGAATGAACTCTATAGATGTAGCAGTCAGGGCGAACAGGCTTAGATGGTGGGGTCATGTTACACGCATGGGAGAAGCAAGGTTACCCAAGAGACTCATGGGTTCAGCAGTAGAGGGTAGGAGGAGTCGGGGCAGACCAAGGAGAAGGTACCTGGATTCGGTTAAGAATGATTTTGAAGTAATAGGTTTAACATCAGAAGAGGCACCAATGTTAGCACTGAATAGGGGGTCATGGAGGAATTTTATAAGGGGGGCTATGCTCCAGACTGAACGCTGAAAGGCATAATCAGTCTTATATGATGATGATGATGATGATGATGATGAGTAAGTAATCACTTGATTCTATATCGATAGATATGTCAACCTTCCCTTTGTTCGTACAATGTTAAGGACTCATCTCAGCTTTCCCAGCTGTTAATTCCAGTTTCCTTTGCTTATCAACTACCCCATGTTTTCATAAGCCTCTAGTTAGATGGAATTTCATGCACCAATTATTTGTTGCTGACAGAAAATCTAAGCAAGAAAGCATATTAGATAAACTTGCTCTCCCATGTACGATGTGCTACAAGATCTACCAACAAACAGTCTGAAATCACGTATGCCACCCCGGTTAATTCAGAAAGTATCAGTTCTTTCGGCTTGCATGTGAGGACGACGCTGCAACGAACATCCGGCCAACAATGCTCACCTGGTTCAAGAAGAAGGTTGAAATATTCCAAATACCATGATAAATCTGGCCCAAGATTAGGACAGATCAAGAGAGATTTAGTTTTACCCTGACGAAGTGGTCTCTACGTTCGTTTCTGACTGCAACTTCGTAGCAGAGGAGCAAACTATAGGACACCCTTGTGTTTATTTTACAGTGATCTGAGGACTCTACACCAAGTGACTACGTGTGCTTTGGACTAGTTGCACAGTGTCATCATTTCAGTTTGGTTGTATACACACGATGGTCGAAAATTCAGGTTGCAGGTTGCCAGTACTTCTTATGCAGGAGAGTAGACAGGTAATATTTTCATCCAGAACCCATGTCTGTAAACGTACCGTTACCGTGCTAAAACCATTTGAAAACATATTGGTGACGCGAACACTTTTACAAGTGACTAATCAGTCGTGACCCAGCACATCACTTGTTTTACAACACCACAGTCACGCCTGCTGGCGGTGATGGTACCATTTCTCTAAGCCGTTGCGTAATTGTGGCTAAAAGGGTATGCAATAGTCTGACGTTGTGGAAAAAATCGTGATAAAGGCGAAGGGCAGCTCTTCCATTACTATTCAGAAGCATGATTCTATGTATTCTGCAAATGTGTACTTGAGCATGTTGCTCTAGCACTCAGGGAGGTAAGACAGACGTCAAATGACTTCAGTCGATCCGACGCAAGTACGCCTCACGATGATGTTGTTGTTGTGGTCTTCAGTCCTGAGACTGGTTTGATGCAGCTCTCCATGCTACTCTATCCTGTGCAAGCTTCTTCATCTCCCAGTACCTACTGCAATCTACATCCTTCTTAATCTGCTTAGTGTATTCATCTCTTGGTCTCCCTCTACGAATTTTACCCTCCACGCTGCCCTCCAATACTAAATTGGTGATCCCTTGATGCCTCAGAACATGTCCTATCAACCGATCCCGTTTTCTGGTCAAGTTGTGCCACAAACTTTTCTTCTCCCCAATCCTATTCAATACTTCCTCATTAGTTATGTGATCTACCCATCTAATCTTCAGCATTCTTCTGTAGCACCACATTTCGAATGCTTCTATTCTCTTCTTGTCCAAACTATTTATCGTCCATGTATCACTTCCATACATGGCTACACTCCATACAAATACTTTCAGAAATGACTTCCTGACACTTAAATCTATACACGATGTAAACAAATTTCTCTTCTTCAGAAAAGCATTCCTTGCCATTGCCAGTCTACATTTTATATCCTTCCTACTTCGACCATCATCAGTTATTTTGCTCCCCAAATAGCAAAACTCCTTTACTACTTTAAGTGTCTCATTTCCTAATCTAATTCCCTTAGCCTCACCCGACTTAATTCGACTACCTTCCATTATCCTCGTTTTGCTTTTGTTGATGTTCATCTTATATCCTCTTTTCAAGACACTGTGCATTCCATTCAACTGCTCTTCCAAGTCCTTTGCTGTCTCTGACAGAATTACAATGTCATCGGCGTACCTCAAAGTTTTTATTTCTTCTCCATGGATTTTAATACCTACTCCGAATTTTGCTTTTGTTTCCTTTACTGCTTGCTCAAAATACAGATTGAACAACATCGGGGAGATGCTACAACCCTGTCTTACTCCCTTACCAACCACTGCTTCCCTTTCATGTCTCTCGACTCTTATAACTGCCATCTGGTTTCTGTACAAATTGAAAATAGCCTTTCGCTCCCTGTATTTTACCCCTGCCACCTTTAGAATTTGAAAGAGATTATTCCAGTCAACATTGTCAAAAGCTTTCTCTAAGTCTACAAATGCTAGAAACGTAGGTTTGCCTTTCCTTAATCTTTCTTCTAAGATAAGTCGTAAGGTCAGTATTGCCTCACGTGTTCCAGTGTTTCTACGGAATCCAAACTGATCTTCCCCGAGATTGGCTTCTACTAGTTTTTCCATTCGTCTGTAAAGAATTCGTGTTAGTATTTTGCAGCTGTGACTTATTAAACTGATAGTTCGGTAATTTTCACATCTGTCAACACCTGCTTTCTTTGGGATTGGAATTATTATATTCTTCTTGAAGTCTGAGGGTATTTCGCCTGTTTCATACCTCTTGCTCACCAGATGGTAGAGTTTTGTCAGGACTGGCTCTCCCAAGGCCGTCAGTAGTTCTAATGGAATGTTGTCTACTCCGGGGGCCTTGTTTCGACTCAGGTCCTTCAGTGCTCTGTCAAACTCTTCACGCAGTATCGTATCTCCCATTTCATCTTCATCTACATCCTCTTCCATTTCCATAATATTGTCCTCAAGCACATCGCCCCTGTATAGACACTCTATATACTCCTTCCACCTTTCTGCTTTCCCTTCTTTGCTTAGAACTGGGTTTCCATCTGAGCTCTTGATATTCATACAAGTCGTTCTCTTATCTCCAAAGGTCTCTTTAATTTTCCTGTAGGCAGTATCTACCTTCTCCTAGTGAGATAAGCCTCTACATCCTTACATTTGTCCTCTAGCCATCCCTGCTTAGCCATTTTGCACTTCCTGTCGATCTCATTTTTGAGACGTTTGTATTCCTTTTTGCCTGCTTCATTTACTGAATTTTTATATTTTCTCCTTTCATCAATTAAATTCAATATTTCTTCTGTTACCCAAGGATTTCTACTAGCCCTCGTCTTTTTACCTACTTGATCCTCTGCTGCCTTCACTACTTCATCCCTCAAAGCTACCCATTCTTCTTCTACTGTATTTCTTTCCCCCATTCCTGTCAATTGCTCCCTTATGCTCTCCCCGAAACTCTGTACAACCTCTGGTTCTTTCAGTTTATCCAGGTCCCATCTCCTTAAATTCCCACCTTTTTGAGTTTCTTCAGTTTTAATCTACAGGTCATAACCAATAGATTGTGGCCAGAGTCCACATCTGCCCCTGGAAATGTCTTACAATTTAAAACCTGGTTCCTAAATCTCTGTCTTACCATTATATAATCTATCTGATACCTTTTAGTATCTCCAGGGTTCTTCCATGTATACAACCTTCTTTCATGATTCTTAAACCAAGTGTTAGCTATGATTATGTTGTGCTCTGTGCAAAATTCTACCAGGCGGCTTCCTCTTTCATTTCTTAGCCCCAATCCATATTCACCGATTATGTTTCCTTCTCTCCCTTTTCCTACACTCGAATTCCAGTCACCCATGACTATTAAATTTTCGTCTCCCTTCACTACCTGAATAATTTCTTTTATTTCATCATACATTTCTTCAATTTCTTCGTCGTCTGCAGAGCTAGTTGGCATATAAACTTGTACTACTGTAGTAGGTGTGGGCTTCGTATCTATCTTGGCCACAATAATGCGTTCACTGTGCTGTTTGTAGTAGCTTACCCGCATTCCTATTTTTCTATTCATTATTAAACCTACTCCTGCATTACCCCTATTTGATTTTGTGTTTGTAACCCTGTAGTCACCTGACCAGAAGTCTTGTTCCTCCTGCCACCGAACTTCACTAATTCCCTCTATATCTAACTTCAACCTGTCCATTTCCCTTTTTAAATTTTATCAGTCACTCTGGTGGTGGGGTTCGCAGATACTGTCCCAAATCAATTTTCTCACGATGATACCCTGTTGCATACCTGCCTAGCAAACATGTTTTTAAACGGCTGTAGCACGGAAACGGTACGTTTCTGGAAATTAGCTCCTATTCAGAATACGAGTATGTACTCACTCCCCTCTACAAGTCCTAGAACTTGTAGAACTTGTAACGGCTATTTGTTTTAACTTGAGACAACTAAATATCTCGTAAAACACGCATCGTACGGAAAAAATTTCTAGTTGAAAAGTTAACATTAGTAAAGAGGACATTTTTCTGTGCTAAAACTAGCCACTCCTAACCACCTCTCGTGTGTTTGTGAGGAATCTAGTTTATATTTGCAAATGAGAAGCCCCCCCTCCCCATTTTTATTTCCTATTCGGATTCTAAACAAAAAAATACTTGCGGTTTTTTTGAAGCCATTGTTTCCCATTCGTGATAGACGGTGGTGTAATCGATAAATATAAAGTGTGCTTTTTTGCCATTGCTTGGTCATACATTTTATTTACGGTGTAAATGAAAACCTTTGTGTTCTAATAGTTCGTATTTATGTTCGAAATTTACTCTTGCGTTCCGTGTTTGTTTGTGCAGTACAATACGGTTATCCGATTCAAAGTCTGCCTAGAAGCTAAGTTTAGCATGTGAATGTAATAGTTCTCTGTTCCCATCGGAATGCTTGATTTCGGTGAATCCCCATGCCTCTTACCATTGGTTTGCCTCATTTTGTTGAGTATCCATGGCACATGAGTCTGTCACGTTCATTTCATGGACATTTTACGTTATTTCAGAGGTTGTGGTTCGTATTCCACCGATAGCAGCACAGCTGCCAGTGCGAGAGTTACGAGGATTCGATGGAAACACACCGGCATCAGTCACTCTGGTGGTGGGGTTCGCAGGTAGTCTCCCAAATCATTCATTCCGTTGGTATCGGGACTCACCAAAAGCAACCCTACAGGAACATAAAACTACGTCACCATACAAGTAGCTTATCTGCCAGAAGTGTCAAGGCCTAACCATACTATTTGTGCTGTACAATCACATATGCAACTCTCAAGTAACATTGAACATAAGCATCAACGAATAGAACATACAGGTTTACACTTACATCGTAAACGAAATGTGAATCAAATGCATCGGTTCCTACTTGCAAAAACAGGCACATATGATATTTTTCGATTACGGCGCCATTTACCACGAATGGGAAACAATCCCTTGAGTAAACTGTACGTATTTTTTGGCGTAGAATCCGAATGTGCTAAAAAAATAGGATTTCGCATATGAAAATACAAAGCTGATCCCGACCACGTAGGAAGAGTGATTAGGAGAAAGCCAATTGCAGCAGAGATCGACGTCAACATTACAAATACAAACTTTTAACCTAGAATACTATTTTCGTGCGATGAGTCGTTTCCAAGATACTTACGCTACTAGCCATTAAAACTGATTTGTGTTAGCAATGGAGGGGTTTGACATTTAAAGATATGGTACATGTCTTATTCTGTGGTAGTATATTACATTGACACAATTGTGGTTAGGATGTAATGAGAGGGAGGGGGTGGGTCATTGGGAGGGAGGGGGGGTGGGGGTTGGGGAGCCGGTGTAGGATTCATTGAGTGGTTACTTGTTTTGAACTAGTAGATCTTAAAGTTCTGAAGGAAAAATTTGTTTCTCAGTTCAGTTGAATCATTGAGTAGGTAAGTCAGGTGCTGTATTTGTGTAGACAAATATTTCAATTTCTTCAAGAAGGTCAAGTATTGTGCCTTTGTTAGCAAAATGGAGTATTTGTAGATTCTCTTCTGTCCTGTTTACAGAATGATTGTGTTGGGCAAGTTGTGAGGCGAAGCTGGACTTATTCAGGTTGTTAAGATGGAGTGCATCTATGTGTTCTTTAAATCTTGTTGTGAAGCTTCTTCCAGCTTGTCCAATGTAGAAGCTTCGACATGAGTTGAAAATGAGCTTGTACACACCTGACTTTTGATACTGTTGTATAGTGGTTTTGGTGCTGCGTATGATTTTATTTTGTATTTTGTTGTTGGTGAAGAAACTTATTTTTTATGTTGTATGTCTTGAAGAGGATGGCAGTTTGGTGAGAAATCTTCCCTAGGAAAGGCAGACTTATAAATGTGGTCTTCTTGTTTGTGGGTGGTTTTTCAGCAGTTGGTTGATTTAATTTTGCTGTATGGATTAGTTTATCTATTATTGCATGGTTGTACCCATTGCTGGAGGGAATTGATTTAATAATTTCTGTTTCTTTTTGTCTTTCATTTGTGTCCATTGGGATTTTAGGCATGCAGTTAACCATTGTTCTGAAGAATGCTTTCTTATGTTGGTCTGGATGGCAAGAGGATTTGTGTATGGTGACACTGGTGATTGTCGGTCTTCTGAAAATTTGAAATTTATGCTTTTTATTTTTATTTGAGATTGTTAGATCAAGATAGTTAATGCCTTCTGGTGTTTCATGTTATACTGTGAATTGAATTTTATTGTGTATTTTATCAAGTTCTTTGGCTAGATTATCTATCTCTTCTGTTGTTTCATTGAACAGAATGAGAGTGTCATCAGCATAGCGTTTGTAACAAAGCAGCTTATCTTTTAATTGGGTTTGGGATCTAAAAAAGTTGTGTATAAGGTTATTGATATATATGTCTGCTAGCAAGCCTCCAAGACTGCTACCCATTGCCAATCCATCTTCCTGAATGTAAAACTTGTAGTTGAACAGGAAGTAGTTGTTAGATAATATAAGCTCCAGGATCTCTAGGAGTTTATAGATTTCAGCTCTACGCATTGTCCCGTGTTTGAGTAAGTTATTTCTTATTGAACTAATTGTTTCTTTGACAGATATGTTTGTATATAGGCTGACTATGTCATGAGATGCAAATTTAGCTGTGACAGGGATGGGGATATCTTTTACACTATTGATGAGCTCATAACTGTTTTTGATGGAGAAGTTATTTTCAAATACATATGCTTTACAGATAATATCGTTCAGTTTCTTGGTGATTTTGTAGCTTGGACTACTGATGGAGTTCACAATGGGATGTATCGGACATTCTGGTTTGTGGATCTTAGGCTGTGATCTCAGTTTTGGTGCTGATGGGTTGATCACTATACAGTGCTTTGCTTCTAATGGTGTCAACAAGAAGTTGCAGTTTTTAAGAAATTTTTTAATTTTATCATGGAATTAAAAAAACTTATCTGCTCCTTCTAAAAGAAACATTCTCCTAACTTTCTTGACTGATTTATTAACTTTTGTAACCATCGTTGCAGTAGTGACATCTTGATTATTAATTCCTATCTCTATATTGACGCTTTCGATAAGGTCCGGCCTCTTTGTAGCTACGATGTCTAACAAGTTTCAACTGCGTGTGGGCTATCAAACTAACTGCATAAGATTGATTTCAGCATACGTGATCAAAAGTACTTCGCAAGACTGTCTGTCTGTACCCTATGCAATGAACCTATAGACTTGAAAAAGGCAGGAAAATTAGAACTTGAAAAAGGTAAGGAAATTTGTAAAGAGAAAGAAAGTTCTGTTGTTAGGTAGTTCCCATGGTAGACTTGTTGGCCAACTACTGCAGGAAAGTCTAGGTCCAGAGTACCAGGTCACAAACTTTTTCAAGCCTAGTGCAGATCTGGGTCAGGTAACAGAGGATGTAGGTGCTTTATGCAAGGATTTCACAAAGGAGGATGCCGTGGTTATAGTGGGTGGTCCGGGAAATAGCACTGACAGAGACTCTGAATATTCCATAGAGAGTGACCTGGTGAAGATAGCATCAGCAACGAAACATACGAGTGTGGGATTTGTGTCTGTGTTGAGATGCTATGATCGGCCTCATTTGAACTCTTCCGTAGGGAGGGTGAACTTGGAGTTGGAGTGGCTGCTTAGGACGGATATCAGGTCCCATATTGGTTTGATTCCTGTGGATGCTATCGATAGGTGGGACTACACTAGGCATGGCCTTCACCTCAATAGGAAAGGGAAGGGAAAACTGTCTGGGTTGTTTGCAGAAAACTTAAGTGGGGACACTGGCACAAGTGGTAAAATACCAGTGGTCACAGGTGTCAGAGGGATGCCTTTTTTAGGATAGGGAAGGGGGAAAGAAAACGAGTTTTAAGAGAGATTGGCAGACACACTCAGTTTGAGGAAACAGATGAACAGGAGTCAGATTTTATCATACAGCCTCCATTTAAACAGTGTTTAACAGAAAGTAATCAGAAACTGCCAGTTCATCTTCACCAAAGCAGTTACAATCCCATTAGTATGCAGTATCAGTTATCTTTATTACACCAGAACATTCCGGGACTTAGAAATAAAGTTGATGAACTACTCATTTGTATCGATGAAATTAATTGACATAATCTGCCTCTCTGAACATCAAGTGACCACTGATATAGATATGTTAGACATTTCAGGATTTAAGCTAGCTTCCTACTTCTGCAGAGTAGATATGGATGGAGGAGGAGTTGCCACATTTATCAAAAACTGCCATAAATTCAAGAACATTGACATTAATAAATTCTGTTTAGAGCAGCATCTAGAAGCATGTGCAACAGAAGTAGAGTTCCATGACAGATCCTATATAATAATAACTATTTACCGAGCACCTGCAGGAAATTATAATCTATTCTTAGATCATCTAGAAGCTCTTTTGTGTTATTTAACAGGAAGAAGCAAAGAAATTTTGATTGCTGATGACTTTAATACAGATTTTCTAATGCAATCTTCCAGTAAACATTCACTGCAGTTAGTAGTGATGTCTTTCAATCTAACTCACACTGTAAACTTTCCAACTAGGATCACTAAATCCTCAAGAACAGCCATTGATAACATTTTTATAGACAAATCAAAGGAACAAAATCATATCATAAAACCTGTTATAAATGGACTATCAGATCATGAGATGCAGCTCCTTGTTTTAGATGCAAATTCTAACCAGATTATCAAGACTGTTAAATCTGAGTACAGGAGAGTAGTCAATCAACCAAAAATTGAGTGTTTTAGAAAACTGCTCAAAGATATGAACTGGAAAGATGTTTATAGTGCTCATGACATGAACGAAAAATATAACACATTCATGAACAATGTCAGTACCATGTTTGAAAACTGTTTTCCTCTAAAAGTTACTCAAATTAAACAGAAGTCTACAATAAAACCATGGATTACACAAGGAATAAAGATTTCCTGTAAGACAAGGAAAATGTATCTGTCGACCAAGAATAGCTCCAATGCTGATGATTTAGCTAAATACAAGGAATAATGTAAAACATTAAAAAAAGTAATTCAGACGTCTAAACAAATGCACTACGAGAAGAAGATAGCAATGTCAGGGAACAAAATATAAACAATATGGGATATAGTGAAAGAGCAGACTGGTAGAACCAGAAAGGAACAGGAGCAAATAGCACTAAGGGTAGATGACACATTAGTAACTGATGTGCATAGTGTGGCAAATCTATTTAACAAGTACTTTATATCCGTTACTGATAGAATGGGACTTTCAGGATCAGTAAATAATGCCCTTCAGTATCTGAAACCAGCCTTGACAAATAGCTTCAAGTACATGAATATATCACTCACTTCACCAAAAGAAATAACTTTCATAATAAAATCTTTAAAAACAAAGCATTCTAGTGGGTACGATGAAATATCAACAAAGTTAATTAAGGCATGTTCTTGTGAGTTTAGTACAATTCTAAGTTACTTGTGTAACCAGTCAATTATAACTGGGACATTTCCTGACTGGCTAAAATATGCAGATATTAAGCCTCTATTCAAGAAAGGGGATAAAGAGATATCATCAAACTACAGACCAATTTCAGTTTTGCCAGCATTCTCAAAAATTTTAGAAAAAGTAATGTACAGGCAGCTACTCAACCATCTGACCACAAATAACATATTATCAAGAACACAGTTTGGATTCCTGAAGGGTTCTGATATCGAGAAGGCTATTTACACCTACAGTGAAAATGTACTTAATTCATTAAATAACAGATTACAAGCAGCAGGTATTTTCTGTGATTTGTCAAAGGCATTTGATTGTGTGAACCACAACATCCTTTTAAGTAAATTAGAATTCTATGGTGTCACGGGCAGTGCTGCAAAATGGTTCAAGTCATACCTCACTAATAGGAAACAAAGGGTGTCAGTGCAAGGGACTAGTGAATTAAGTCATCAGTCATCATCAGAATGGGAAGAAATTACATGTGGTGTCCCACAAGGATCCATCTTAGGGCCATTGATTTTTCTTGTGTACATTAATGATCTCTCATCAGTTACACTGCCAGAAGCAGAGTTCGTTTTGTTTGCAGATGACACAAGTATTTCAGTAAATAGTATGTCAACTGTAGTTCTAGAAAGATCTGCTAATGATATTTTCATGGATATTAATAAATGGTTTAAAGCCAACTCACTGACATTAAACTTCGAAAAGACTCACTATATGCAATTCAGAACCTGTAAGAGGTTTCCACCCGGCATATGCATAAAATACGAAGAAGAGCAGATAGAAGAGGTTGACAGTCTTAAATTCCTGGGATTACAACTTGATAATAAATTCAGTTGGGAAGAGCACACTACAGAACTGCAGAAACGCCTTAACAAATATGTATTTGCAATTCGAGTGTTAGCAGACATAGCGACATAAAAATGAAAAAGCTTGCATACTTTGCCTACTTTCATTCCATAATGTCATATGGTATAATATTTTGGGGTAACTCTTCAAGTCAAACAAAAGTTTTCAGAGTCCAAAAGCGTGTAATACGTATTATTTGTGGAGTAAATTCACGGACGTCCTGTAGAAACCTCTTCAAAGAACTGGGTATACTAACTACTGCCTCTCAGTATATTTACTCATTAATGAAATTTGTCCTAAATAATATATCTCTTTTTCCAACAAACAGCTCAGTTCATACATACAATACCAGGAACAAAAATGATCTGCACAAGGACTTAAAAACACTTACTTTAGTTCAAAAAGGGGTCCACTACTCAGGAACACACATCTTCAATAATTTGCCAGTAAACATAAAAAATTTAGTTACAAATAAAGGTCAGTTTAAAAGGAGCCTGAAAGACTTACTAGTGGCCAACTCCTTCTACTCCATTAACGAATTTTTTAATAAATACAAATGATGTATTGTATATATTCATACTATTAGTATTGTTATTTCAGCTTAAAAAAAATTAATTGACATGTTCCACATCCACGAGGATCTCCTCAGCACGGATCTATGGAACGAAAAACTAATCTAATCTAACGTTTCAGTCTGTACTCGATGGGTCAAAGTCGCCACCTACTGTTATTGCGTGATCTGGGTATTTACGTCCAACTGGCCGTAGACTTTCTTTGAATGACTCTAGAACTGTCATAGCGGAATTGGATGGATGGTGAAACATATGACAAATAACATGGTTTCACCACGACCTCTAATACGCGACCAGATAACGTTACTGTCACACCCAACTTTGACCTCAGTAGAGACAATATTTTCGTGAACTGCATTAAATACTCCCCTCCTATGGCGTCTAATCCACGTTTCCGATATATGTAACATTATTCGCTGTATATCTCAGAGTCTTCTACTTCATGTTTCAGAAAACTCTTGGCCCCAGGAATGATTTGAGTGCGACAACTTTACACAAAATAAAACAGACAATCCTCAAAAAAAAAAAAAAATGGTTGACATGGCTCTGAGCACTATGGGACTTAATATCTGAGGTCATCAGTCCCCTAGAACTTAGAACTACGTAAACCTAACTAACCTAAGGACATCACACACATCCATGCCCGAGGCAGGATTCGAACCTGCGACAGACTGCGACAGACTGTAGTGCCTAGAACCGCTCGGCTACACCGGCCGGCAGACAAGCCTCAAATTTGATAATGGCCAATCCACTACCCGAAAGAAATTCACAGCTGCCCATTGAAATTGCAACCCCAGGAAGACCAGTAAACAACTAAGTTGTACTTACTTTGCGTAAACGCAAGAGCAGCAAGAAAACACGAGTAAATTTGCTGGTGATCAGGGCGTATACAGAGTACGATCTATACAGAGCTCCCATCTCAGTCAGCAGTAATAGTTATAACACGATTCCACGTAGAGCTTGGACGGGAGATATTGGTACCTCATCCTGTGCTACCTCAACTCAGTGCCAGAGACCATTGGTCATCCCAGCTGTCAACTGGTGGCGTACGTAGTCGCTCGTCAGCTCGTGAGCAGATATTTTCAATCTAGAGAACTTATTGGCAGGGGAAAATACTAACACATTTTATTATACTTCATGTATTAACAGACAGGAGACCTAGTGTAGTGTTTACTGATTTATTTTCGTCTCCATGCAGAGATATACATAATACAGAGATAAATAACAAACAGAGAACTTATTCAGTCATCAACAGCCTCCCCAACCTAGTCAAACTCAAGTTGGGTGACGGTCTGCACCGGCCGACCAAAGTTTGAAGGATTAAGGTCCGCCCTATTCCACATTTCCCTGGACTTCTTTCAATAGTGCGGGTTCTCTTCCACATATGCTCCAACTGTCAGCTAAAGAGTACAATATCGCCAACTCGATATTTCTCAGTTTTCCTGTGAGGACGGCGGTATTCACAAACTTTCCTCAACTCTAGGAGATAATGTTTCTTCCATCTCTTCATGAAGTTATTTTGCAGTTTTTCTGCTAGTTTCGCATCTCTTCCAAGATTATTGTGTATACGAGATCCAAGAGCAGTGGCTAATGAAGTCAACCGTTCTCCAGTTTAGAAATGGCTTCGTGTCTGTATTTCCCAGTCGCACTGTGTGGTCGATCGCGAGCTGATGGCGCCACCTACACTGAAGCGCCAAAGAAACTGGTGTAGGCATGAGTATTCAAATACAGAGAGATGTTAACAGTCAGAATACGGCCATATGGTCGGCAACGCCTGTATAGGACAAAACGTGTCTGGCACAGTTGTTAGATCGGTTATTGCTGCTGCAATGGCACGTTATAAGACTTAAGTCAGTTTGAACGTGGTGTTACAGTCTGTGCACAAGCGGTGGGACACAGAATCTCAGAGGTAGCGATGAAATGTGAATTTTCGGGTGCGACTATTTCATGAGTGTACCGTGAATATCGGGAATCGAGTAAAATATCAAATCTCTGGCAGCGGTGAGGCCAGAGAAAGATCCTGATAGAACAGGACTAATAACGACTGAAGAGAATCGTTCAAAGTGACAGGAGTGCAACCATTCCGCAAATTGCTGCAGATTTCAGTGCTGGGCCATCAACAAGTGTCAGTGTGCGAACCATTCAACAAAACATCACCGATACGGGCCTTTGGAGCCAAAGGCACACTCGTGTACCCTTGATGACTACACGACACAAAGTTTTACGCCTCGCCTGTGCCCGTCAACACCGACATTGGACTGTTGATGACTGGAAATATGTTGCCTGGTCGGACGACACTCGTTTCAAATTGTATCTAGCGGATGGACGAGCATTGGTATGGAGAACACCTCATGAATCCTTGGACCCCGCGGGACTGTTCAATCTGGTGGACGTTCTGTAATGGTCTGGAGTGTGCACAGTTGGAGCGGTATCGGACCCTTGATACGTCTAGATATGACTCTGACAGGTGACACGTACGTAAGCACCCTGTCTGATCACCTGCATCCATTCATATCCACTGTGGTTTCCGACGGACTTGGGCAATTCCAACAGGACAATACGACAACCCACTCGTCCAGAATTGCTACAGAGTGGCACCAGGAACACTCTTCTGAGTTTAAACACTTCCGCTGGCCACCAAACTACCCAGACATGAACATTATTTAGAATATCTGGTATGCCTTGTAACGCACTGTGTAGAAGAGATCTCAATTCCATGGTACTCTTACGGATTTATGGACTGGCCTACAGACATTAGTCGAGTCCATGACATGTCCTGTTACGGCACTTCTGTGTGCTCGCGGAGGCTCTACACGCTATTAGGCAGGTGCACCAGTTTCTTTGGATCTTCAGTGTATTTCTACCAAAAAAGTCCTAAATGTTTTTTCCTCTACTATCGTTTTCCAAATCCTTCTCAGATAGTGTTTCTCAGTTCGTACCATACGCTCATCCACCAAGCAGCACGTAGTACAATAAGCTTCAAAGAAACACCTTGGTGTTCTCGAAGAGGTGAGTGAGGTATTTTAGTTCTGTGCGCGACACGAAATATAGTCCCTGGCAGTCCCCTTCTCGCCGGAAATATGGGAACGGCACCATATATTTGCTTTTTTTCATATTCAACATTAGTTCAAATTGGAGAGCTGTTGTTATAGTAAAACTAAAAAGAACGTTGTAGCACCGAAACAAGTTATCGAGCTTGACGAAAAGTGGACCTACGAAATCTAAGCCTGTTACAGAAAACGGCTTGGAGATTTAAATACAGTCAGGTGGTAGAGGACCTCCTATCTCGGATACGCGGACACTTCTGTTTAGTTTCCAAAGAGACACGTATGTATGATCATTATTACCGTTTCTCTTCCCTTCAAGATTCAAAAGTCGTTACGTATTTCAGACAGCACTATAGCAGTTCGTAGCTGGTGTAAATGTACATGCCTCTGTCGAATGAGTAGTTTTGTGAATGGGTGGGTATACTCTATGAGCAGTGGGTGCTTTTCTTGTATCTTAGACTCTGCAAAGTGCACTCGTCTTCCAAGTCGTACAAGTTCGTTACGAAGGAATTTGTTATAACATTAAATTTCATATTCCGTTGGAAGCTGGGTACATTTTTTGAGCGTCGAACATTATAGATCAAAGGCAATAGTCCATGCCGTTATGCGTAATGTTTCCAGTAAGCCCTTTATTTTGACGTGTCAATGGACCTCACCAAAACATTAATAATGAAAGAATGTTCGATATCTTTCGCACCTCTGGATGGGAATCGTCAGATATTGTTTCCAGAGACCACGAGTGAAGTGGCTGACTTTAACACGGAGGTCCATTCCATCATAGTACAGAAGACCAGAATTTTCCCATTGATGTTCCACGTAATACCAGATCTGCAGGATCATATGTGATGGGACAATGTCGCCACTGCAATGGCGTCAAACTCTCTTAGGTATCAATTACTCTACGGACAAATGTATTCTGGCAATTTCGGTGTCTCCGTATCTAATCCAGAGTCACCATAGGATCGCTCCACATTCTGGCGTTTGCTATGTCAATTACGGAGAACTGGTGAAAAAATCTCAGAAGTCGATAACCCAGGAAGGCGTATACTTTGTCAAGGTGCGGGAGCGTCACCATTTTAATAAAGGTAAACTGCTTTTACTTACGATCAAAATAACGAATGTGTTTTTAGTCTTGGAGATTCGGATGTACAGCACTGCTCCATGAACCCTCCCCAAGGCATCACATACCCTGAAAAACAATTTTTTCTACAATCTTTTTGATGAAAAGATACCAAGAGAATCATAGAATTTCGCAGTCACGTGCAGTAACTTTCGTTTAATTAGCAGGCTCAGACTGCAGTTTATCGGTTACGGGACGGTAATCATAGAAAACTTATTCCGTGTCCCAATCAACGCCGAACACTGCTGTGTGTTCTTCAACTCTTCGCTGATCCATTTTCCATATGACCTCTAGTATATTATAAATACTATCCCATTTTTTCTGTTTCAGCAGACTTGACAGCTGCTTTTGTAAGGATGTCAGATTATTGTCGTCCTCGCAACAGGCGGCAAATTCGTCCACGAAAGTACTTTCAAGCAGAAGTTCTGCTCCAGTAGGATATGTGCCCCTAAGTCCTGTAGCCAAGCCACGCAAAGTTGCGGAAAGGAGAAACCTGGTGTATGTGAGTCCAAACTGTAAACGTGTATTAAACCTGTGAATGGTGAAGTGATCATAGTTTGCCAAATTGCATCTTTTTTCTCGACCTGAAACCGGGGGAATCTCGTTGTATCTCTATCCTTTTCGTTCTACGTCAGTTGTAAACATTCCTGAGTGCCATCTCCAATGATTGTCTTCTGGAACATCCTGAGGCAATTTCATGATGACATTATTTCAGACAACAGGTTGGAGCCTGTATCCAAAATGTCGTTGAGTGATGGTGAACTGTTTATCCGACTTAAGCATCAAATAATTCTACGTTTTGTAAATCTCAGTCTTTCTTTCCTCGCAGCCTGATGAGGTTAGTAGGATACATAATTTATAGTATCCTGTGTACTGATCGTTTCGCCCTGCTGGTTCTAAATGTAAAGAAATATTTGGGAATGATAATCTCACAAAACTGAACGTTTTTAGAACATTTTCTTGTAATGATATGCAACATTTTCCTGCGTTGCAACGATTCGAATAAAGGACTCCTTGCGTCTAGAACGGGCTACTTTAGTTTTCTCGCTGCATTAGTTAATCTTGCTACCACTTAACAATCGTAAAATTCCATTAGCTTCCTGACGTGCCTTTCTGCGTTCTATAGTCTTGTAGCATACATAAACCAGTGTTGAGCAATGTCTGCAGGTAACGCACGCAAAATTTTGGGTGCTATCATGCGGCTATAATTGTTCACGTTTTTCCCTTTGGCTCGTAAGGCTTATCGGGATATTTAGAGGATGACCTTCACAGCTTAAAATCCTGCTGAACTTTGTTTTATATTGTGTTTGTCGTGTACATTTTGTGTAGAAATTTCGTTCATTTTATGTAAAAGAAAATGTTATGCTTTAGGAATTTGGCCGGCCGGAGTGGCCGAGCGGTTAAAGGCGCTTCAGTCTGGAACCGCACGACCGCTACGGTCGCAGGTTCGAATCCTGCCTCGGGCATGGATGTGTGTGATGTCCTTATGTTAGTTAGGTTTAAGTAGTTCTGAGTTCTAGGAGAGTCCCATAGTGCTCAGAGCCATTTTTTTTTAAGAATTTGTTCACAGATTATCATTAATGTAATGATTTTACATCATAATAATGAGTTACTGATTGTTATCAGTTAACAAAATACATGTATGTGAAACGTTAAAATAAAAGGAAATGTAAAATAACAATTTAAAACATAATATTTATATACTCTGGCAGCACATACTGACAGCTTATCTTCCAAAAATGGGATTTTTGAAACCACCTGTAACGTCAATACGCAATAGCATTTTATTGCAGTAAGCTACTTTGAAGTACGGGCTCGTAGCTCTGGAGCCATTGGCGGTGGCAGTATAAGGCCGCTGGTATCTTAGCGCGACTCATTCGCACCTGTCACTAGCCTAGCCGTGGGAAGCGCAACCTGTGTTAGTTCGAGCGAGAGATTATTCAAGTCCCTAAGAATCTAAATAAACAGTATTAAATATTATTCAGTTTTGTTAAAAGTCAATACACAGCCCTTTGTTATTGAAGGAAAGGCTGTGTTAAAATTTCAGCTATCTAGCTGAGATACTTCCAGATTTAGAGACAATTACCCAAAACACTAAAAACCATTACTTATAGAATTAAAGTCAGTTAGGATTCACAGCAGTTTGTCTCTTAGTATCATTTGGAATTATTACTGAAGTTCACTAAATGGCAGAACGATTTATTTAGATTTTTTATAATTAAAAACATCCACTATTTTTTATTTTAGTACCATAGAATGTAGAAAGGGTTAATATTTATTTAATAACAATTTGTTTTCTTGTGAATAAATGAGAGTGAGTAAGAGTGTATATGTGGGACATACATAAAGATTCAATATTATCTGATGTTAAACACTACGTAACTATGTCATGGGAAAGTGTGAAGCAAGCAGTTGCAATGAAAGCTGTAATTTCCCTACCTTGCTGATGAAGTATGTCCAAGAGTACTTGCTTTTGTAAGAAGGCAGCCAGAATAGCTATTTGCAGAGTAATGATTATCTAAAGTCACTTCAAGACTAGTTTTCCTTTCGTTTGGTTTTGTTAAACATTTTATTTAGATTTGCATGATGAAGTGACGTAAATGCATATGTGAATATTGATTGGCGTTGGACAGTTTTGGCGCGAGAAAGAACTCGAAGGATTGTTTTGATTGGCTGGTCATTTTGAACAACCAATCAGAGTTAAGCATTTCACGCGCTCTATCAAGCTGTTATAGGCCCTGGAAGGAACGACAGGAAGTCAGTCGTTGGCTAACTATTGGACGTACAGGCCACGTAGGACGTGTCCGTCTATGTTATGAGTAAAATGAAGAAGTTACTGGTATTTCGCGTCCGGGTGGTATTGCCCTCAAAGCAGTTTCATTTACAGACAGATTGTGTAAATTTGAGCTTTGTGAAGTGTTTAGTTGGTAAGATAAACGCGCGTGAACTTTCGGCCTCTGTAGAATTCCGCGTGGCATGTTTCATACTCATGTATGGAATAGCTGGCGAGCAGTTTTTTTTTATTACAAATCCACTGGAAAAAAACCGAATGCGAAACGATATATTTTGTAGCAAAGCATCGACTGTAAATCACGTAATAATTCGGGTCGGACTTAAGTAAATTTCTGGCTGTTTTGCGTGTATACTGGGTTGTATTAACTGTGAGCTGAGGGAATTTATATTAGTAGTTTAAATAAATACGGGCTGATGCCTAATTCTTTAATTTTGAACCTAAAGAAATAAAGAACTTGTTGCCGAATTTTGACACTTTTTCTAAAAGAACGAAGCAATTGCCTTCCACCCGAAAATCGTTATAAGATATTACAGGATAGCTTGCTACCAGAGTTTAGGCGGACTTTGCAAACGTTAAGTAATGACGATGTTTTTCTTCAACGCTGCTTTTAACATCGTCTGAACAGTATCAACGTATGCAGAGAATCGGGCTGGTGACCAGATGCCGTACTGAGGTATGTGGAACTTTTTGTAGTGCTCAGTACGACGAAAGACAGTGGTCATACAATTACGCAACGCAACGCGACTTTTAATCCGCCTAGCCGCACAGCTTCATTACGCGTGGATCAAATGGCTCAAATGGCTCTGAGCACTATGGGACTCAACTTCTGAGGTCATTAGTCCCCTAGAACTTAGAACTAGTTAAACCAAACTAACCTAAGGACATCACAAACATCCATGCCCGAGGCAGGATTCGAACCTGCGACCGTAGCGGTCTTGCGGTTCCAGACTGTAGCGCCTTTAACCGCACGGCCATTTCGGCCGGCCACGCGTGGATCTACGTGGTTTGAAAGTTTCTCGAAATTATGTTGTAACAAAAGTTATAATTTTTCAAAATTATTAGTTGTGGTGCAGTAGTTTGCAAAATTTCAGAGTATTACAATAGCTGTATATAATTTTCAAGAACGTTAATTACAAGTCAACTTTTATACGAACAACATTATATCATCATTTAGAAGATGTTCCCTCTAAATCTAGATCACATTATGGGCTGAGGTCTACTTCAGAATAGTGGAACTAGGTAGAAACAAAGCTATACTCCCAGATTTCATCAACATCGTTTATTTACACTTGGGAAAGTTCACTTGTTAGTCTTACCCCATTTTTATTGAACAGTTTTTCACCATATTATCGTTGTTTCTCACCGTTAGAGCCAATAATAGTATTGTACATTCTACTTTTATTCCATTTATCTTGATTTCAGTACTGTTGTTAACAGATTATTCTAGCTCTGTATGGGGAATTTTTCTTGTCGCCTCTCGACTGTTTAACGACTGCTGCTAATCCGTGTGGCGTTCGCCATAAGACCTCCTTCGTTCCTAAAGATACCCAGCGCTTTCACTTCCTTGAACCTGCACTGCCCCGCGTATTCTTTTATAGTCTGCTCATTGCTTACTCAGTGTCGCAAGTGTCCGTTAGCAGTTTCCTCACACGTGCTGCACCTGAATACACTAAGCCCCATATTGCACGTACAAATATCCAGTTTCTGGCAGCTTATCTCGAGCAGTTCCGTCATGGATTGGAAGACATAGGTATCCGTACTATACTTCTGTCAGAGATCTGGCTCAAACAAAGCATTCCCACAAGCTCGGTAAATCTGGCGACTACGTGTTTCTTAGACACGATAGATGTAACAGACGAGAGGAAGGAATAGGGGTATACATACTCTACGGTTCTTAACTTACTATGTTACACACATCGAACAAAAATGAAGATAAATAAGTAGAATATGTCTTCATATTCCTTGACAGAAAGTGCCTGAAATGTGTTCTTTACAAACTTCCTAAACTACGTGTGGTTGCCTGCTTCGAAATTGCTCTTTCAGGTCTCGAAACAATACACGAGCACATATTCATAGCTGGTGACATTAACATGAATTTTCTGCACAATAGTTCCTTCCAGTGCGAAATTTTGGGCAGGTGCTTTCTTCTTCAAACGTGTCACTGCTTCAGGTTTCTCTTACCCATCATATAAGCTCTAGTCAGCCTCTCGTACATATATTTGCAATTAAATCCCAAACACGGTGTTTTTCACCTCTCAACTTCTTGCACCTGGCATGCCTGCCTGTGAAATAATTTTCAAAAAGAATGTAGAAGAATGTCCCAGAAAGAAAACACAACTGACTACATGCCGAGGCTTCAGATGCAGTAATTTATCTGAACTTGCAAGTAAGGCGCAAGAAATAGTTTGAGTGACATCTTCCGTTCCTTCCTTGGAAACGAAAAACCTCTCGATTTACTAAAAAACTTACGTTTATCAAAAAATGTGCTCCCCTACGGACCAAAAAAATAAGGAGGAAATCTGCACGTTGTCTAACTGAAGAAATAAAACAGCTCATGAGTCTGAGACATTCGGGACATCGATGATACAATCTATGCCCTAAGCCGGAAAATCGTCTTGCCTACAAGCAAAACAGTAATAATCAGTCAAGCCGTGAGAAAGGAAAAACTCAGGAATGCCCATACGTTGAACGAAAACAGAAACAAACTAGCTGCCCTAAGGAAAAACTTGCGTTCTCTTGGTATATGGAAAGTTAAAGCGGCAGCTGATTTCATTGTCGCAGCTGAAGAACTCAACCGATACTTCACATTGACAACAACCACAATTGAACGGCAACGGAACAGAAACTCATTGATTCCTTGATAGTGGTAAACGACTGTAGCACGAAAAATTGTATCTGAACCATGTTACTCGTAATACTGTCACGAAAGCTCTCATGCGTATCAGATCAGCATCTACTGGACACGATGGCACCTCGGTCCAAATGATGAAGCTTGCTATTGACTCACTGTTGCCACTGTAACAATTACAGCATCCCCTTGTCTCATGTGATATTCTACAAACCATGATTTTGCCAGGCAGATTCCACATTTCTAGATTTCCGGAAAGCATTTGACTTGGTGCGCAATTTCAGACTGTTAAAGGTCCGAGCATATGTGTTGGTTTCGAGATATGCAAGTGGCTTGAAAGCTTTTTAAGTAGTAGAACCCAGCACAGAATTTTCGACGGCGTGTGTTCAGGGCATCTTCGGGAGTGTGCCTGGGAAGTGTGGTAGGAACGTTTTCATTCTCCATGTACATAAATGGTCCAACGAACAGAGTGAGCAGCAACTTACTGTTGTTTGCTGATGACACTGAGGTGTTCGGGTAGGTATCCTAGCTCAATGACTATGGGAACATACAAGATAATTTAGATAAAATTGCTAGTGACAGCTTGCTCTAAACGTAGAAAAGCGTAGGTAAATGCGGATGAATAGGAAAGACAGTCTTGTAACCTTTAAATACAGCATTAGCAGGGTGCAACTTCGATTGAATATCCAGGCATAACGTTGCAAAGCGATATGATATGTAATGAAAACATCATTTTGGTAATAGGTAAGGTTGATGCTCGACTTCGATTTATTGGGAGAAGTATGGGGAAGAGTAACTCATCCATGAAGCAGACGGCGTTTAGAACGCCAGTGCGACGCATTCTCGAGTACTGTTCGAATTTTTGGGATCCCCGCAGAGGACAAATCAATGTAAGGCATCGAAGCAATTGAGAGGCAGACTGCTAGCTTTGTTACCGACAGTTTCAATCGGTACATGAGTATTACACGGATGCTTCGTGAACTCAGATGTTAATCCCTGGAGGGAATACGATGCTCTTTCCTCAAGATACTACTGCACATGTTTAGAGAACCGGCATTTGAGGCTGACTGCAGGACGATTCTACTACCGCCAACGTACATTTCACGTTAGGACCGTGAAGATAAGATGCGAGAAATTAGAGTTCGTACGGGGGCTTTTAGGCAGTCGTTTTCCTCTCGCTCTATTTGCGACAGGAATAAGAGGGTACATGACAAGTAGCGGACAAGATACCTTCCGCCATGCAGAATACGGTGGTTTGCGAAGTATGGGTGTAGGTGAAGGTGGAGGTATCTAACACCACTGTTTAACCATAAGTGTCTTCACTGTGGCCTGAAAACATGGACTAGATAAGGAACTACCTAAAATTGGCGCTGCAACAGTACCCTCTGATTACGGACCTATTTGTATTCTTCTTGCGGCGCCGAAGGTCTTAGAATAAACATTATGAGACCAGCTAAGAAATTACCTAACAACAGACAACCTATAGAGGAATAACAATCATGCTTCTGTAAACATCGAAGCACAATATCTGCGTTAATAAAGTTAACATACAGTATGACCTGAAGCTTGTCATGGATGCACAAGAGGCAACTATCAATTGCTGCTCGGACTTCACCAAAGCATTTGACATTGCCAACATTTAGTTTCCGTACTTAACAGACTAAATTTCTCGCCGAGTGCAGTGTAATGGTATCGCTCATACATGTCGCATCGCCAGCAATGTGTCATGTTGGGTGCCTCAAAGGAGGCAGGCAGTTTTAGACAGGTCCTACGGTTCTTTATTAGTTTCTATAATCTGTTCATTGAATGCCAATGATGTGTCATCAGTTTTATCCTGCTGATAATATCACGTGACCAAGCTGTATCTAATTACAAAACCAATAGGCCTGAAGACAGCCATCGAGAATGTCAATACCGACCTTTGCGCGATACCAAAATGGAGACAGTCTCTCCGGTTAAAGGGCAACCCACCCTAAGTCTCAGCAGTACTGACCCGTCATTCTAGCCTCACTAGCCCGATTTATCGGGAATTCCTACCACCTTCAATCCTAATTGGAAAAAATATCAACTTATCTATCTCAGCATATGTTCTAGCAGAAATAATAGATGAAAATATAGATTGGGATGAGCACGTAACTGCTCTGTACAAGACGGCATCAGGATCTCTGCATGTCCTACAAAAATATACCATAAAAACCTCTTCCCTCTTGATCAGAAAAAGAAATTACTACAAACACATATACTTCCAGTTATTGATTACACTGAATGTACCCTGCAAGGTCTTTCTCAGGAGAGCTCAAGGTACCTGTAACTGGTCATGGATGCCTGTGTTCGTCGCATCTGTGGTATTCGACTCCTTGATCATATTTCACCATCGTATACATACCTATCCCGACTGCGTGCAGACTAGTGCAGATTTATTCCATATCCTTCGGATTCTCTACTGTCTTACCAACATACACTGTCCTTCATATCTCTCCTGGACCTTAACGTTCTTGTCTCAACAACATTGCAGAAATACCCACTCCTATCAGAGAAAAATCCTTTCTACACCACTCCATGGTTGAGCCACTTTCACGAAGTCCTTCTCAGAAGCAGGAACTCGACTCTGGCATAACCTCCAGCGCTATACTAGATATCTGAATAGCATTTACAACTTCAGAATAGAGCTAGTGACATATCTACTGAAGCGTAAATAATTGATACGACAGTTCCTGGACGCACTCGTTAGCGCCAAACATACTTAAATTTGAAACTTCCTGGCAGATTAAACCTGTGTGTCGGACCGAGACCTTTGCTCTACCAACTGACCTACCCAAGCAGGAGGCACGCCCCGTCCTCACAGCTTTACTTCTGCCGGTATCTGGTTTCCTACCTTCCAAACTTTACAGAAGGTCTCCTGCGAACCTCGCAGGACTGCACTCCTGAAAGAAAGGATATTGCGGAAACATGACTTAGCCACAACCTTGGGGATGTTTCCAGAATGAGATTTTCACTCTGCAGCGGAGTGTGTGCTGATATGAAACTTTCTGCCAGATTAAAACTGTGTGCCGGACCGAGACTCGAACTCGGGACCTTTGCCTTTCGCGGGCAAGTGTTCTACCAACTAAGCTACCCAAGCACGAGTCACGCCCCGTCCCACACCTTCACTTCTGCCAGTATCTCGTCTCCTACCTTCCAAAATTACAGAAGCTCTCCTGCGAACCTCGCAGCACTTGCCCGCGAAAGGCAAAGGTCCCGAGTTCGAGTCTCGGTCCGGCACACAGTTTTAATCTGCCAGGTGGTTTCATATCAGCGCACACTCCGCTGCAGAGTGAAAATCTCATTCGGGACACTTAAATTTCCTTTCCCCAGAACTCGCTGTATCGAAAAAAATCTATTTTGTACACCTACACATTTTTTTTTTACATCTGCCACTATCAGCATTGTCATCGCTGTCATGATTACCATTTCTTACTGTTGTTAACGTTATTACTGGCGGTGGCAGCGGTAGTAGAAGTACTGCCAGTATTAACCTCTCAGCTCATAGTATTACTCACATTATTTGTATTGATACTATAACCATTTTGATACTATTTATCATATTAAAACTTCTATTTCTTAGGCAAATATGACGTAAAAATGTACTTCATATGTGAAACTTTGGTCAGATGCATGACATGGCCCGATGGCCCTAAGCTGTGCGGGTTGAGAAATGAATAAATATTTCTCCTGAAAGTAGCTCTAAGCTGATGGCTGGGAGTTTAACGGTGTGTGTCACAGCTACAGCTGCTGATGTCGCGGCTGGAGATGGAGTAAGTGTCACGTTTGCAACCGATTAGGATCCAGTATCTGCTTTCGTTAATGTTCCTTTCAAAACTGCCCGGTTAGCAATGTCTATATATTCTTCGCAGTTCTTTATGTCAGCGTGTTGGAAAGCAGATCCTGAATTGTGTCATCTCGGGTTCTCGAACCGTCTAACACCTCTTTGAGTCGCGTTTGAAAGTACTTATAATCTGTACCTTTGTTTTTACCTCCCTCATCAGTTGCCGTACTGAACAGCGGGGTCTAGTTTAGCAGGAGAGACAACCTGTCGGCTTTGACCAATCGCGTCAGAAATGGCCAGACAGCATGTATTACAAAGATGAAAGAGCTGAGAAGAATGTTCAGAAACAAAGGAATGCAAGAGAGAAAAACTGTACCTCACATATATAAGGACCAGTAGTATTTTCACGTTAACGATATCACGTGTTTGTATCTTAGTATATCTCCGCTAAATACAATGGAAATAAATGAATTAAATATATTACTAGCAAAGGTACATTTTGCCAACACGTTTAATAAAATATTTAAACGGGCAACTCGTCCACGGAATGCTTTGTCTCCACGAATACTGGTCTAGGTGGCTTTGAAGTGTCGAAATCTGACGTTTCCCTTCCCCTTAAAGAGATTTCACCGCTGACCAGTAACCCTCTATACCGTTACTGCAGGCCCCTGCAGATAGTGATCTAAATTCAATGCTGACCTGAAACTACTGCCCCCACACCCATAATCCCACCGGAGGTTCCCCCCTGTTGTACTTCCTTTTCCCAAAATGCGACTCGTCAATTTCGACCATACAATCCGCCCCCCCCCCCCCCCCCAACGGCCACCTATATTTCATCTATTTCCCACTAACTTCCCTACAAAACGAGTACCAGTCCACTACCGTACGCTTACTCACACGACAATGATGCACACAGAGCCACACAGGATATCTTAAACACCGACAGTAAGTGATTCTCATTATGTCTCTCAAGGCGAGCTTAGATTTCTCGAACCACGTTCCCCTCCTGATAGATCGCCAAAACCGGTCTCTGCTGCACCTCCATACAAATAAGTCGTGAGTACGGCGACTTGATACACTGGTGAGGCGCTTATGTTCGCCGCACTCACGACATCGGATGTATTCAGCAATAAGACCACACATTTGCAAGAAACAAATTGTGGTCAACATGTCTTTGCCCATAGCTTGTCGTAAATCGTCAAGATTCATTGCAACACACAAATCCATTCCTATAAAAGAAAATAAGACACTAAAAATTATTGGGTCTAGTGCAGCAGGGGATACAACCCGTCGGCTTTGAACAATGACGTCATTCCTTAGTCATAGACCGTAATGTCTTCACTTCGAGGCATAGATAATAAAGCAGTTCTGTGTTCTAATAAGCACTATCATTAAAATAATTGAATGTTAATCTAAAAGCGATCGCTTGATATTCGGTACATCATTAAACGTGTGATTTAATTAACTTAATTGTTTGTTTTTTATTCGGCTGGTACTTAATATTTTTCGTAATGATATTGAGGTAATGTGGATTGTGTTTTTTGGCTTTTTTAAAAAAAAATCTCTCGAGATAGAATAAACTGATCCTACTTTATTAAGCAATCAATAAAAAAACTAAACCAAAACATACCAGCTTTTGCTGTTATGTTTCAATTTCGTTTTTTCACTGATTGCTTAATAAAGTAGGATCAGTTTATTCTATCTCGTGAGATTTTTTTTTAAAGTCAAAAAACACTTATTAGCTACTGAAGGGAGCTACAACACTAAGAAGAATCGCTTCTCGGCTTTTGACAAGATCAATGTTTATCTCTCTCGCATTCCTTTGTTTCTCAACATTCTCCTCAGCTCTTTCATCTTTGTAATACATGGTCTCTGGCGACTTGTGACGCCATTGTTCAAAACCGACGGGTTGTATCCCCTGCTGCACTAGACCCAAATTGTTCTACAATAACAAAGTAATACTCCAAATTACCTCAATATCATTACGAATAAAATTAAGTACCGTTTGAATGAGAAACAACCAATTAATTTAATTAAATCACACGATGAGTAATTTAAGGAGTTCCAAGCTATCGCTTTTAGATTCACATTCAATTATTTTAGTGTACAATGATAGCGCTTATCCGGTACACAGAACTGTTTTATTACTATCTATGACTAACGTATGACGTCATTGGTCAAAGCCGACGGGTTGTATTCCCTGCTTCACTAGACCCGAACAGCGTTTAGTTTTCTTTCAATGATTCGTTTCTTATTGAAACTGCACAAACGTATTTCTGTATCCGTCTCCACGTCATAGTTGATCTGATGTCACATGCGAAGACTCAGAGAATGTAGTACAAGAAACTGTCCATAGATTGCGCTATCGCGAATTGGTGCTACGCTGGAAAATTCAAAGATTATAGCAATATAAACAAATAATAGAAAGCGCTGCCTGCGGTTAAATATTTTATCATTACACGACTTTGTTTAAACTGTTACTATCCAGCCTGTGACTGAACCTCACAATACTTGCAGAGTTTACTTAGTATACGTTTGCTAGAATAGTAAAGCGTACAACTCAATTGCTGTGCCGAGGCTATGCGACTACTGAGCATTCTGCTGTATGCTGTCTCCGTTCTTACCTCGACTCGAGGGCGTGAAGCAAGTGGACGTCGATTTTCGTCTGGCAGCTGGACTCCCACTCCACTGCCATTGTATGCTAGTCACGGGTTCCCAGGTGTCGGCACCATGTTATGCACCGTGCATTAACTGACGTGTAATGTTTACAGCTTCATTTTCGTCTCCAATCAGAGATATATATGTTACAAAGATGAATAAAGATCAGAGTACATTTACGATGAAGATCATGTCGAACGTGTATTCGATGTAGATGGCTGAGGAATCACTCATGACTAAATGTAATGCCAATTATGGAACATAAAAACTTTATTTGCTTTGACTCTGTGGAACCAGGAATTAGGGCTTAAAGGGCATGTTTGGCTATGTTTGTCCATAATATTTCCATTTACTGCTCCTTGATGACCGATATTCGAGTGCCCACTCTAGTCTTCCTCTTCTGTATAATGCAATCATTCGGTGAGATGTCATACTTTAAAGAGCCATTTTTACCAGCGATCGCCACTAACTCATCCACAACTTCATTAAATATAATGTTAGCGTGTCCCTTGATCCACATAAACGTTAAGTTCTACGCGAGAGTACAGACTTTTTTTGTGTGGCATTCTTAGTGTCTGCTACCATTAGATTAGTTTTCCTGAGAAGAGCTGGCGTCTGAATGTCTTGGAACAACCTTCTGCAGTACAGTAAAAGCGCAATGTTTGTATTGTGAGTTTCCGCAATTAATTTAAAGCTTCACGCATAGTTCGTTGGCGCTTCTATGGAAAGTCTCCCTGGGAAGTGCAATCAGATTCTTTGCAACATGTGCTTGGCCACAGGAACACGCAACAAACCCCGCCATTAGCTGTGGTTTTGGATCCGTCATTATATACACTACCGGACAAAATTTTTAGAATACCTATCACATCTATGGATTTTTAATTAAAACAGAGAATTCATTCTAAATATTTTATAACATCCCCAAATCCAATAATAAAACAATTATAATCATGTAAACTCGGAAGCGCCTGTACTGTGTATTTGACTGGTTGTTCACCTAGAGGGGCACTGATGAGCAACCGCTACAACACTGACGTACCTTAACCTAAGCTGGTTCCGTTCTAACAGGCCTCATTCCTTCAGTTCGCGTTAGTGTACAGTACACTGGGTGAATCTGGCAGTGTGCTTGTGTACCTAGTGAGGTTCATAACGTAATATCTCCTAATGGGACAGAATCAGAAAACTGGAATTGAAAAACGTACTGTAATTTTAGCCCTGCATCAGGAACGCTACTCCAGAAAGACAACAGCAACAAAAGTTGGCATAGCCCCATCTACATTGGTATATACGTTGTAGCGGTTCAAGTAAACTAGTGTCAATGTAAGTGTGTCTGGAAGACACCGAGTAACATCATACAGGGAAAATCAATTCGTAACCAGAGGACGCCTATTGCACCTTAACTCTTTCAAGTACAACAAATTTGACCAAAAACAGCTCTAGAAGTACACGACTTACTTTTATTGTCAAAAATTCATACAAGCAACATATTTATAATAGAATGAACATAATTATTACCATTGTACATGAAAATTCAATTTTTATAGTCATTGTTGGTCACAAGGGAGGTGTTCGTTTTTTGTACCACCCTGCATCAAGATGCATGATAGTCTTGGAAGCATGTCTTCCTTTTCCCTAAGCATAGAGGAACCTTACACACACTACACATCCAGTCGGTGCGAATTTGTTGTTTCTTGGAACTACATGCTGCACATCTCCTCCTTGTAGATCTTTCTGGCTGATGAGATGAACTTTCAAGACGCACAGATTTCGGAACATTGGATTTCTTCTTGTTGAACTGGAGATGGCTGCTCAGACTTCGCTTTTTACCTCTTGAAGCTACCAAGGCAGGTGCCACTAAATCCCTTGCGATTTCTCTTATGAAGTCCTTCAGAGTCGTCTTAGGCCACTTCATTTCTTTATGGATGATGAAAGCATTCACCACGGTGGCATCAATAAAGTACCAAAATATTTTGTGCCACAACTTTCTGCTCTTTCTGTCAGTTTCATATACGCCCTTCAGCTGGTCAAATTTATCTACACAATTCATGTTGGCATTGTAATCGGAGAGAGCAATGGGGCAAGAAACTTTTATTTCATTTCCATATTTTTCCTTTCTTGTAAACTCTGTTGTTTGAATTGGATCATGGAAATTTGAAAGCAGATGGACGGATCTCTTGTCTTTCCACTTCATCACACTAAGGCCTGTATTGCTAGTAGCCCAATCATAGTCACCCCTTTTCATTTCCTTGTCACTTTTCAGCTTAGGTAAAGATTTTCTACTTGGATTCACTGTACCACAAGCATGTATTTTGTTTTCTTTTAAATCTCTTAGGAGATCTGGGCTACTGAAATAATTATCAAAGTAAACTCTGTGATCCTTACCTTTAATATTTTCAGTGAGGTCTTTCACAACTCTTTCTCCCAATTTCTTTTCCACAGCATTATCTTTCTTTCCTATGTAAATGTCCAATTTCCATGCATAGCCAGATTTGTCTGCTAATACCCACTCCTTGTAGCCTCTCTTGATAGGTTTCTTTGGCAAGTACTGTTTTATAGAATATCTTCCTTTAAATTTAATCATAGATTCGTCCACTGCCATACAATCATTTGGATTAAGTGCTTTCTGTAAGTTATGTGAAATTCTTTCTAGGAAAGGACGCAACTTATAAATTTTATCATAGTTGGTGCCCCATCGTTGTGGCATTTTACTATTGTCATTCAAATGTAAGTTGGTGAGAAACCATTCGAAACGCCTCTTTGACATCAGCTGACTCACATAACTATCATGGAGATCAGCACCTGAACTCCAGTAGTCTCTGTAGCTAGGAAGTGGTTTTATGCCCATCAAGATATTTATCTCGAAGAAAGTTTCTAATTCTTCCATGGATCCTGGCACATAAGGTTTACCAGTAGTCAGAGACGACTGTTGCGCGCATAAGTTCGTCTGAAACAAAAATAAATCCATAATATCATCTGAAAGCACAATTCTAAATAACTGATATGGTGATGGTGTGCCCAACTCCACAACAAAAACACTGGGACCACACTGGGAAGTAAATGCAGGGGCATCGGCAGGGCGTTCAGTTTTGCTCCACTTGTGTTCAGTCTTCGACTGATGATCAGCAATCTCAGACGGAGTCTGATGCACTGTGACGGTTTGACTTAGCTCAGTCTCTGGTGACCTAATCACTGAAACGGTAGCTGGGCACTCATCCTCAGAATCACTTGTCGTATCAGAATCAAACAAATATAGTTCTGGATGTAGTTGGTTCCAGACAATAAGAATTGTCGTTGGTGTCACCACTGCCCCCACTATCAAATGATATGTCGGATGGAATATCCTCTTCGAGGGCTTTCAAAATTTTAGACTCAGTCAGCTTTCTCTGACCCCTCATTATTACTGAAAAGTAAAGAGTAAGATTTACCTACGTCTGAAGTAGACTGAGTGTTGTTGTACAGTGGTACGTATTTTGAAGCGATGAATAATTAGCTACATTTTAATAATTTCTCGTAGAAATAGTTTGAACAACACAAAAAACTAAAATAAACAAATGTACTTACATATTCCAATAGAAATTTTGTTGGAAGCTTCTGTTAGCAGGTAACAAATAACAATGTTGCACAAACAATGTCTCCTCAGTGTACTTGAGCGCACCAGAGTTGAAATATGAAGTACTGGTGCTGCTACAAGAACCCAGTAACAACTGCCATCTGGTGCATACATCTAAGAACTACAGATAATATGCTCTGCTAGTAGTTCAAGTAATCTACCACGAGAATGCGCTGTTCTACGCATCCAAATTGGTGGTACAAATAATGTACCACCGTACAGCCTCAGTGCAACATAAGGTGGTACACAAATTGTACCACCAGACTTGAAAGAGTTAAATTCTCGAGAAAGTAAATACTATGCAAGCAACTCCAATCGCTGTCCCAACAGTGCAACGCCTTCTCCGTGAACAAGTTTTAAAGTGGTGTATAGCGGCCATAAAACGGTTGTTATGTGAACAAAATAAGGTGGAACTATTACAACGGGCACAGCGAAAGCAGTGGTTTTCACGGACGAATCTAAATATGAAGTATTTTCGAAGCCATCGTCGACTTCGTGGAGAACGT
Source organism: Schistocerca americana (assembly GCF_021461395.2). Lineage (NCBI taxonomy): Eukaryota > Metazoa > Arthropoda > Insecta > Orthoptera > Acrididae > Schistocerca > Schistocerca americana. Next base: position 535,609,054 of record NC_060124.1, read on the forward strand.
ATGAAGAGTAATGTTTGGCGGCAACGGCGGCTGGTCGGCCATGGTGTGTGGATGTTTTATGGTTGATAAAGTCAATGGTCTAATGAGAATTAATAAAAAATGAGAAAAGGAGTAATAGTACAAGGATACTTATCAATGATGCAGTTCCATCTGGCAAGAGACTTGCATTTCGCAGATTTGTTCTGGAGCAGGACAACGATCCGAGACATGCATCTAAATTGTGCAGAGGGTCTGTCAAAAGAAAAGAAAAATATGGGGAACAGAAGAATATGATATGGCAAGTTAGTCTCCCGCTTTCAATTCCATTGAAGTCTTACGGGATGGACTTGACAGGGAGAATAGATAAATGAGGTTACCTAATGTTGAAGGTCTTTGGAGTAATTTACAGAAGTGTTGGACTACTGTATCTGCAAAAACACTACAAAATCTTATCTCCAGAAAGACAAGAGTTTGTGTAATTGTACTGAGGGCACAGTGTTGGTACTTTGAAGAGAATCACAGAGAGAGAAAATATTTATTTTGTTGGTGAATTTAGTTTGTATGCAGTTTTTGAACATTGAAACAAAGTATACAGCTTTGTTCGTTAGGGATCTAAAACTTCTGACCGGCAGTGTATCTCAAAATACTACAGGAAATTATCAGCAATGCTGTTTTTTGCGAAGTGCGCTGCTCCGACGAAAGTTTTTGTTGGAAAGTAGAAAAGGTCTCTTGCTAAACTCTATTTATAGTAATGGTAATCGGCATTATAAAATGCACACATTGTAACGGGGTTTCGAATGTAGTTGTTGCACACTCAGTTACGAGTTGGTGTTTCACACAGACCGTCCTCCTCACCGTAATTTGCTAGCACTGCCCCTCCAGCTGCAATTTTCGACTGTATATGCCGTGCAAACAACAAAGATTGTTTAACAATAATGGATGCCTTTGAAATAGTTACGTCACTTCCATTAGTGAACGTTGAAGATAAGCGGAGAAAATTGTGGTGTCACCGCCAGACACCACACTTGTTAGGTGGCAGCTTAAATCGGCCGCGGTCCATTTAGTACATGTCGGACCCGCGTGTCGCCACTGTGTGATCGCAGATCGAGCGCCACCACAAGGCAGGTCTCGAGATACGGAAGAGCACTCGCCCCAGTTGTACGGACGACATTGCTAGCGACTACACTGACGAGCCTTTCTCTCATTTGCCGAGAGACAGAATAGCCTTCAGCTAAGTCCATGGCTACGACCTAGCAAGGCGCCATTAGCCTTACAGAGTTTGATAGTTATCGTATGAAATGTCTCAACAAGAAGAACGATGTACAAAAGAATAAAAGATAAGTATTCGAGGAGCTGCATACTTTTCTTATTAGAATTCACTACTTATCCTGTTCCAGAAGTCACGCCCGTCTGCGTTAGATAGCTTCCTTTTCTGCCTCATCTATCTACAAGGTGTTGGCACATTTACCAACACATCAAAAACAGCGGAGAATATTGTGGACATGTCGGTGGAATTAACAAAGAATTGTAACGCGTATTTAGAGAACTGCTTTGACATTCCTTTGGAGTATTAACTCCGGCCTGACGCATTTTACTTTTTCACATACGCAAGAAAGCGTCTTTGATTCGCATTGTTTATTGTTCTAATTGATAATATCCACACTGAACTAACACTAACTCTCTTTCACAGTGTATATTAAAGCAAATATTTGCTCCTTTATCAAGATGACGGTCATGTCGTAGCGCCTGTAGGACACATTGTACTGGATTGTGAGGTAGTCAGCCAGTGATGCAGACAGAAATTTTTGCAATTAAATGGTCGATGTTCCGTACGACGTTCCAAACTGGAACAAATACATCCCCGAACTTATATATAATTTATACACTTATATAAAACATCGAATATTCCAGAATATGCTTCTATTAAATGTAGAAGGAAGTCACAGATGCCGAAAGAAAATACACAAACGACTAAAAAATTACTCGCTGAAAGGAGATCCTAGCCATAAACCGCTTCGTTCTCAGCTTGTGCCCATATGTGTAACACTATGTTTCAAAGACGTAAAGTATATCCATTTCTTTGATTTTACGATGTTGTCAAAGCCTTATCTATCGAGATGTCGTTAACTGACATTTAATTACAATAACTTATACAAAGAAGGCGCGATTTTGATAAACTTCTAATGCGCTGGTGTCTTGAAACGGGATCCACCAAGTAACGATACGAAAAACACCAAGCACGAAAAACACCAAACACGAATATTTTTAACCAACAATACTTCGTTACCTACATTTTTTATTACAAAGAACCGTACCACAAGCGGCTCTTTTTTCTAGAGAGCATCAATATGACAATATGATAGCATTACATCAGATCATATTCAGAGTATTTAAGCAATAACGTAGAAACACCAGCAATAATGGCCAAAATTACAAATATGGTGGCTCCTAAATTGCATTTGTTAGGCAGAAAGCCCTTATGCATCTCAGCAGTCACATTTCTCTCCATGAAGCAAAAATATGCGGCATCTGATTCCACCTACGACGGTCGATATGCTGCTCGTTGTGAAATTCCCCGTTGTGACGCCATATATAATGGACCAGCTTCTCGTCCAAGTTCGCTTTCCCGCCTTGAGTGAGGACTGCTTGACCCGTTGTTTACTACCAATGAAATCTGTGTACAGTGAAGTACAAAGGCAAACTAATAAAAGGGCCAGAACATTCAGAAAACTGTTTTACAGTATTTTTGTTGTATGTCGTTTCAGAGCAAAATTATTAGAAAAACCTATATTAAGTGTTTGGGGAACTCTTAGAACTGTTGTTATTACTCATGCAGAACGCCGTGTTTCACTGTGCTGCACAGTACACCATCTTGATGTTCCCTCTGTAGGCGTATCTTGCTGCTTCATTTAGCCGTTCGGCGTCTGGAACGCGGGCTTTAAAAGAGCTAATGTTTCGTGATTATTGCTGTTATTGTTGTCGAGACCGTTGAAGGCCCCACGACCCGTAGAATCATAGAAACTGTAACCTTTATCAAACTTAATCTTCGTTGGGAATTAATTTTGCATAATATTATGTTAAACTGACTACATCCACGTGAAGAACAATCCACGTTTTTCGTTGTCAGTGTTTCACTTTGATTGTCGTTGAGATTACTGACTTCTGATAGCTTAACAGTGGCCAGATCAACAGCGCACAGATTCCATTGTTCCGTGATTCTATTGCTGAGCAGTTGAGACGACTCAACCCTTATTTGCCAATGATTACACACTGAAGCCATGCATGACTCTTTTGCTCAGGACGAAAGGTGACTCGTCGTAATGACTTACGGCACACAAAATGTAAATTAAAGGGGCCTCAGCAAAACCTGACGTTCTCCGAACTGTGTAACCACAAACTCGATACATACAGTATACTGTGGCCGCTGTTAGAGGTCAGATGTAATTCACCCTTAAACAGGGGTTTCATAGGGTTCATAGGACCACCTTCACACTATTTCTCTACAGTTCCACTCCCGAACGGCGCGCAGGAAAAACAAACGCTTAAATATACTTAAATCTTTCAGTGCGAATACTGGTTTCTCTTATTTTATTTTTATGTTCGTTTGTCCCTATGAGTGGGGGTGCAGCTCCAGTACAAACTAAGTGGGGAGCATTGTTCTCTTACGGAACCAAACTGACCAGTTGCCTTAGTATCCGCGAGACCGCTACGGTCGCAGGTTCGAATCCTGCCTCGGGCATGGATGTGTGTGATGTCCTTAGGTTAGTTAGGTTTAACTAGTTCTAAGTTCTAGGGGACTAATGACCTCAGAAGTTGAGTCCCATAGTGCTCAGAGCCATTTGAACCATTTTTTTGCCTTAGTACCACTTATACAAATAAAGCTTTCATTTAGGTCCTTCTTTTGTTCATTTAGGAGGTGATCTATAACTATCATGACAGTTACTATAATTTATGGCCATAGTAGCTGTCGAGTAGCCTACTTGCGTTCATGTTTCACAGGAACTCGATTACTTTCGGTGTGATGTGGCAACTGTCATGTCCACTTCGGTAGCTACGTGGTTAGCGAGGCGAATTGCTAATTGAGGGGTCTCAGGTTCAGTTCCTGCTAGGTCGGAGATTTTATCCATTTTCGGACTGCATGTTGTGTTGTCCTTACTCTGGTATCGTCGTAATTGACATTACTATTGAGAAGGCTGAATGGGCATGGCCCAGAAGCCCGTAAAAATTACAAAATAAAAAAAACTATCATAATGAAGACGGCAACTTACGACCCACAACTGATGCCTCTCCTCCCCCACTGGAGCTCTTTCTCCTACCAACATGTTGTCGTGTGCTCGCATTGGTCCTCCCACCACCGCCACCACCCTCCTCCCTAGTGCCTCCATCATGCTGAGACTGTGATTCTTAGTCTGTACCTCCACTGGGCAACTGCATGAAACATCTGCAATTTCCAGCATGGTAATGCATCCTCAATGCTGTTTGCCGATTATTTTAGGAACTTGGTTGTAAATATGGAACTTAGCATCAAAAGACACCAAAAAATGCACTATTGCTACTCTCAGATTATAGCAAATAACGTTCCTACATAAGAAGAAAATAGGACTTTGTAACTAACATAACAGCACATAAATGGCAATCATGCGTAAAAATGTGTAGTTAACGTCACTCTGCACCAACAAAATACTCACTTTCTACTTCGTCCGCGGCTCGTGGTCTAGCGGTAGCGTTCTCGCTTCCCGCACACGGGGTCAGAGATTTTCTCTGCCTCGAGATGACTGGATGTTGTGTGTCTTTCATCATAATTTCATCTTCATTCACTTGCAAGTCGCCGTAGTGGCATTAAAGAACTTGTGGAGCGGCGGCCGAACCGCCCCGCGAGGGGTCTCCCGGCTACCAATGCCATACGCTCATTATTATTATTACTTTCTACTTTGATAGTACAGTAATATGGTAAATAACAGTCATATACAGTATCAATTTATTTTATTATATACCTTCTGCACACTGGTACTGCACTTTATTGGGGATACTTGAGAGAGCAGATCAATGCAGTCCATCTCCTCCTTCTCGTCCGCTCCAGAAATAACATGGATACACTGCCTGATGTCTCTCTTGCAGCATGATTTGCATCGAATTCAAAATGCTTAAGGATGTGCTGCTGGTTTAGCACAACCAAGAGGGTACTTGCTGATAGAGAAAGGGAGTAGCCTTCATTACCAACGAGTCCGTAGCTCGTGGGCTAGCGGCTAACGTTGCTACCTCTGGATCACGGGGTCCCGAGATCGATTCCCGGCCGGGTTGTGGATTTTCCCTGTCCGGGGACTGGGCCTTTGTGTTGTCCTCTTCATTCATGAAAGTGGCTAGACTGCACTGTGTACAGATTGGGAATGTGTACAGGCGCTGATGAACGAGCAGTTGAGCGCCCGACAAGCCAAACATCATCATCATTACCTACTGGTTCCGCTAGACCAGCCATAAAATTTATACAGAAGAAGAGAAAAAAACTTTTTTTTTAAAAAAAAGCCATTTTTATTCGAACCTTCATTTACTACCTTCACAGCGCAGTTTAATGGAAGATGTGCCATCAACATAACAATTTACATCGAACGGTAAATGCTTATCACAGAGTCATACTTGGAAATAACCTCATCACTATGAAACACAGGTGGTAGCTTTTGAAATTTCTGTGTTCTATTACAAAAGACAGATATCAGTTTTTAGGAAACAGATAGTAAGTCCTCTACTGCATTCAAATTATAGCGGTCATTCATAATTCTTTTATAAACTTTATGAATAACTTTATACACTTTTCAGATACAAGTGGGTAGAGAATATACAGGGTGATTCAAAAAGAATACCACAAATTTAGGAATTTAAAACTCTGCAACGACAAAAGGCAGAGCTAAGCACTATCTGTCGGCGAATTAAGGGAGCTATAAAGTTTCATTTAGTTGTACATTTGTTCACTTGAGGCGCTGTTGACTAGGCGTCAGCGTCAGTTGATGCTAAGATGGCGACCGCTCAACAGAAAGCTTTTTGTGTTATTGAGTACGGCAGAAGTGAATCGACGGCAGTTGTTCAGCGTGCATTTCGAACGAAGTATGGTGTTAAACCTCCTGATAGGTGGTGTATTAAACGTTGGTATAAACAGTTTACAGAGAATGGGTGTTTGTGCAAAGGGAAAAGTTCTGGACGGCCGAGAACGAGTGATGAAATTGTAGCACGCATCCAGCAAGCATTTGTTCGCAGCCCAGGAAAATCGACTCGCAGAGCTAGCAGAGAGCTGCAAATTCCACAATCAACTGTATGGAGAGTCCTACGAAAAAGGTTAGTTATGAAACCTTATCGTCTGAAATTGGTTCAAGCACTGTCTGAGGCGATGGATCGGCCGCCAGGCAGCCCGTGACAGAGCACTTCATCACTGGCCTCCAAGAAGCCCTGATCTTACCCCCTGCGATTTTTTCTTATGGGGGTATGTTAAGGATATGGTGTTTCGTCCACCTCTCCCAGCCACCATTGATGATTTGAAACGAGAAATAACAGCAGCTATCCAAACTGTTACGCCTGATATGCTACAGAGAGTGTGGAACGAGTTGGAGTATCGGGTTGATATTGCTCGTGTGTCTGGAGGGGGCCATATTGAACATCTCTGAACTTGTTTTTGAGTGAAAAAAAACCTTTTTAAATACTCTTTGTAATGATGTATAACAGAAGGTTATATTATGTTTCTTTCATTAAATACACATTTTTAAAGTTGTGGTATTCTTTTTGATTCACCCTGTATATTGCTATCTTTTCACCCCAAAGAGAGAAACATTCGTAAATGTCGTTATCGGTCTAGACGCATCAACACTTGTACTACGAGAGATGGTCTAGATAAGCACCTGACTGATTGTTGCACGTAGGAACCGGTACATGTGGAAATGACAATTGATAACTAGAAATACCAGCACGAGGAGCGTTGCCCCTTCACAGCATACACCGACTTTAAATGTCTACTCATTCTTATCGCGCTCTGTAAGGGAGACTGCTCTGATACACATGCAACCATTACAGAGCAGCATGTACCATATGTTGTGACATATAGAGTCGTATGGTGGTATGAATCAGGTAAAAATCGTTTGATATCATTTGTCAGGTATAATTCTGGGAGGTGGCTGCTCAGTGGGGTTGAACAACTTGCGTGATATTTTGATCACAATAATGGCACCAACATCTCCATGATCATCCCACAGTGGAAGTTCTACAGGACAGCATACACTGCATGCAACTTAAACAACTACATGCCATGACTCATACTCACATTCTTCTACAATTTGAGCAGTTATAATGAATATTTCATAACTGTGCATTTGGGTGATTTTGGTTTGCACAAAGACCAGATCATTTCCTGCCTGAGAGCATTAAGACACCCATCTCGTTCTCCAGGCGAATGACGCCAAACATTACATCACAGTTCCTGGACTAAATTCGATTTATGCAAGCGCTGCTTTAGAAATACGTTAGGAGGACACGTAAATCCCTAAAGCTGCATTTTCCGATGATGCGAACTTCCACTCATGACGAATAATGTTGTCTTTCCTTATAAATACCTGAATTTCAAAGAGAGACTCAAGTAAGTCACATTGCCTGACATACCCACATTCACCAGTAATATTACAGGCTATACCATAACGAATTCCGAGTATAAGCATCGGGCGAATGTTTAGCAGGAATTCAGCTTCTATGATTTAGGGGAGTATGCAAAGCTATATATGGGCATGGACGTTGAACTACTTGCAGATATTTTCGAGAAGTTCTGGATAGTATGCATGACCACATACACTTTGAATTCCACATTATATTACATGTCGCCACTGAATTTCAATGACAACATGGTTTTCTTTTTCGAATGCAGCATGCACGGTGGACTTTGGCAATGTGTGCATAGACACACCAAGGCAAACAAGACGTGAATGGGCGGACAAATGGCTCTGAGCACTATGGGACTTAACACCTGAGGTCATCAGTCCCCTAGAACTTAGAACTACTTAAACCTAACTAACCTAAGGACATCACACACATCCATGCCCGAGGCAGGATTGGAACCTGCGACTGTAGCAGTCGCAAGATTCCAGACTGAAGCGCCTAGAACCGCTCGGCCAACGGGGCCGGCGGACCTATATACAACATTAGTAATTTTGGTTCCTACTGGCTTCAGCTATCCAGGGTTAAAATTTCGTGACACAATTTTTTCTCCATCCTGTGTAGAGGTAGAAAAATACAAATAAACACCAGTCTTGCTATTTCAGAAGACATGCCAGTAGCCGGCCGCTGTGGCTGTGCGGTTCCAGACGCTTCAGTCCGGAACGGAGTTGCTACTACGGTCGGAGGTTCGAATCCTGCCTCAGGCACGGATGTGTGTGATGTCCTTTGGTTAGTTAGGTTTAAGTAGTTCTAAGTTCTAGAGTATTGATGACCTCAGATGTAAAGTCCCATAGTGCTCAGAACCATTTGAACCATAACAAAGCAGCTTAACGATTAGTCTCTTCAGTTACACGGAAAATATTATAAGCAACCAGAAGGAGCTCGACATTGACAACAAAGTGCTGAAATATCAAATGAAATACGGAACTCGACAACTTAATTGGTGTAAAAATCCGTATAAAGGACAGACGTGGAGAGTGGGCGTTCACAGTTTGTCAGTGCCTCTCCCTCCTCCCCCACCCCTTCCCCCCTCCCTATCACATATTAATTGCGGTTAGTTATAATTTTAATGTACCACAAAAGCCTATGATTTTTAATAATATTAACATATAAACACATACCCAGTTTAATACAACCATACTTTTCGTTTACATCGGTTTTTAGTATGTCGCTCTAGTATAACATACAAGAAAATGTAGTTCAAAGAAATACAGAATTTGAAAAGCATTTGTCCTAAAGAGACAAGCATGTGTCTAATTAATTTATAAATAATTTAAGAATTATAATAATAAAAAACTCGCACAGCTTTGACAGTGTCACAAAAAACCAAATTTCCGTACGAGTAGGCCTCGGAAGGCCCAACAATACCGACTGACAGCCGTGTCATCCTCAGCTGATAGGGGTCACTGAATGCGGATATGCAGGAGCATGTGCTCAATATGCCGCTCTTCCGGCCATTGTTAGTTTTCGTGACTGGAGCCGCTACTGTCCAGTAAAGTAGCTCCTCAAATTGTCTCAGAACAGCTGAGGGCGCCCCGCTTGCCAACAGCGCTTGGCAGCCCGGAAGGTCACCCATCCAAGTGTTAGTCAAGTCCGACAGCGCTTAACTTCGGTGATCTGACGGTAACCGTTGTTACCACTGCTACAAGGTCGTTGGCCTTGACGTTGTCATAATTTACGTAATATACGCTGAAGCGCCAAAGGAACTGGTATAGGCATGCGTATATATGATATGTAAACAGGCAGAATACGGCCCTGCGGTCGGCAACGCCTATATACAACAAGTGTCTGGCGCAGTTGTTAGATCGGTTACTGCCGCTACAATGGTAGATTATCAAGATTTAAGTGAGTTTGAACGTGGTGTTGTAGTCAACGCACCAGCGATGGGACAAAACATCTCCGAGGTAGCGATGAAGTGGGGATTTTCCAGTAGGACCATTTCACAAGTGTACCGTGAATATCAGGAATCCGGTGAAACATCAAATCTCCGACATTGCTACGGCTGGAAAAAGATCCTGCAAGAACAGGGCGAACGACGACTGAAGAGAATTATTCAATGTAACGGAAGTGCCACCCTTCCGCAAATTGCTACAGATTTCAATGCTGGGCCATTAACATGTGTAAGCATGTGAACCATCCAACGAAAAATCATCGATATGGGCTTTGGGAACCGAATGCCCCTTAGTGTACCCTTGATGACTCCACGTCGGCTCGCCTGGTCTCGTCAATACCGACATTGGACTCTTGATGACTGGAAACATATTGCCTGGTCGGAAGAGTCTCATTTCAAATTGTATCGAGAGGATGGACGTGTACAGGTATGGAGACAACTTCATGAATCCATGGGCGCCGCATGCCAGCAGGGGAATTTTCAAGCTGGTGGGCCGGCCGCCGTGGTCTAGCGGTTCTAGGCGCTCAGTCAGGAACCGCGTGACTGCTACGGTCGCAGGTTCGAATCCTGCCTCGGGCATGGATGTGTGTGATGTCCTTAGGTTGGTTAGGTTTAAGTAGTTCTAAGTTCTAGGGGACTTATGACCACAGATGTTGAGTCCCATAGTGCTCAGAGCCATTTGAACCATTTTTCAAGCTGGTGGGAACTCTGCAATGATGTGGGGCGTGTGCAGCTGGAGTGTTATGGGGATCCTGATACCTCTAGATACGACTGTCGCGGGTGACACGTACGTTCACATCCTGTCTGATCACCTACATCCATTCATATCCAGTGCATTTCGACGGACTTGGGCAATTCCAGCACGACAATGCGACACCTCACAAGTCCAGAATTGCTACAGAGTGGCTTCAGGAACACTCTTCTGAGTTTAAACACTTCCGCTGGCCACCAGACTCCCCAGACATGAACATTATTGAGCACAATTGGGATGCCCTGCAAAGTGCTGTTCAGAAGAGATCTCTACCCCCTCGTACTCTTACGGATTTATGGACAGCGCTACACGAATCATGGTGTCAGTTTCCTCCAGCACTACTTCAGACATTAGTCGGGTCCATGCCACGTCGTGTCGCGGCACTTCTGCGTGCTCGCGGCGGCCCTACGCGATATTAGGCAGGTGTATCAGTTTCTTTGGCTCTTCAGGCATAAGGGGCAGTCAAATAAACGAGACAGAAGGAATAAAAAAAGTAATCTGTTCATTATTTCAGAAATAATCGCCAAAACTGTCAATACACGTATCCCACTGGGAGACAAGGCGGTCAGTACCTTCACGGAAAAATGTTTGTGGTGGCCTAAGCAGCCGTTATTGTACCCAGGCGTGCATCTCTTCACCCGAAGCACACTGACGGCCACGAATGTCTTTCTTCAGGACTTCAAAAATATGGAAATCGCATGGGGATAGATTGGGACTGTATGAAAGATGTGTATGGAGTTCCCAGCGATACGTCTGCTGTGTAGTCGAAACAGCACGCACGCCATCTCCGGGAAAGTCTTGATGACCTTTTCCTTTTACTGCAAGGGTTCATTGACTTTCTGGGACATAGCGCCACAATTGACGCATAGCTGTACGTGGACACTTAGCAAGAAGTGCAGTGCACCAGCAAGTCCAGACGCCCATGAAAATTGACGGGTGGCATCATTCTGCAACGTAATGCCCACATTTCCCCAAGGCTGTTTCGCAGATGCTGCGGAAGTTTCGCTGGGTAACCCTTACACATCCTCCTTACAGTTCTGATCTCTCCCCACGCAATTTCCATATTTTTGGAGCCCTGAAGAAAGACATTTGTGGCCGTCTATTTGCTTCGGTGGAAGGGGTGTACGCCTGGGTACAGTCATGGTTACGTATTTTTCCATGAAGGCATCGTCCTTGTTGGCTCGCAGTAGGATAAATGTATTAATAGGTACGGCGAGTGCTATCGAAATAATGAACAGTTTACTTACTTTTTCCCATCAGTTTCGTTTTCATTTGACTGTTCCTTGTAAAATGGTAGTGTGAACTCACTATTATTAGTAAATCACTCAGCACTACTATTACGAACACATGTCTGACGACTAGGACCATGTGCTGTTCAACTTCTACATCTACATCTACATCCATACTCCGCAAGCCACATGACGGTGTGTGGCGGAGGGTACTTTGAGTACCTCTATCGGTTCTCCCTTCTATTCCAGTTTCGTACTGTTCGTGGAAAGAAAGATTGTCGGTATGCCTCTGTGTGGGCTCTAATCTCTCTGGTCTTATCCTCATGGTCTCTTCGCGAAATATACGTATGAGGGAGTAATGTACCGCTTGACTCCGCGGTGAGGGTATGTTCTCGAAACTTCAACAAAAGCCCTTACCGAGCTACTGTGCGTCTCTCCTGCAGAGTCTTCCACTGGAGTTTATCTATCATCTCCGTAACACTTTCGCGATTACTAAATGATCCTGTAACGAAGCGCGCTGCTCTCCGTTGGATCTTCTCTATCTCTTCTATCAACCGCCGGCCGGATTGGCCGTGCGGTTATAGGCGCTACAGTCTGAAACCGCGTGACCGCTACGGTCGCAGGTTCGAATCCTGCCTCGGGCATGGATGTGTGTGATGTCCTTAGGTTAGTTAGGTTTAAGTAGTTCTAAGTTCTAGGGGACTGATGACTACAGTAGTTAAGTCCCATAGTACTCAGAGCCATTTTTTCTTCTATCAACCCTATCTGGTACGGATCCCATGCTGCCGAGCAGTATTCAAGCAGCGGGCGAACAAGCGTACTGCAACCTACTTCCTCTGTTTTCGGGTTGCATTTCCTTAGGATTCTTCCAATGAATCTCAGTCTGGCATCTGCTTTACCGACTATCAACTTTATATGGTCATTCCATTTTAAATCACTCCTAATGCCTACTCCCAGATAATTTATGGAATTAACTGCTAAATTATAAAGGATCTTTCTTTCTATGTATTCGCAGCACATTACACTTGTCTACATTGAGATTCAATTGCCATTCCCTGCACCATGCGTCAGTTCGTTGCAGATCCTCCTGCATTGCAGTACAACTTTTCATTGTTACAATCTCTCGACATACTACAGCATCGTTCACAAAAAGCCTCAGTGAACTTCCGATGTTATCCACAAGGTCATTTATGTATATCGTGAATAGCAACGGTCCTACGACACTCCCCTGCGGCACACCTGAAATCACTCTTACTTCGGAAGACTTCTCTCCATTGAGAATCACATGGTGCATTCTTCCTGTGGAGATAGGAACCGTGTCGCATTCGCTGTTGACCGCAGACAACAACACCGCTCTACAATTACACTAATGATGGCAAACTGCTGGAAACAGTATCTATTGTAAAATATCTAGGAGTAACCATCCGCCGGCCGGAGTGGCCGTGCGGTTCTAGGCGCTACGGTCTGGAACCGAGCGACCGCTACGGTCGCAGGTTCGAATCCTGCCTCGGGTATGGATGTGTGTGATGTCCTTAGGTTAGTTAGGTTTAATTAGTTCTAAGTTCTAGGCGACTGATGACCTCAGAAGTTAAGTCGCACAGTGCTCAGAGCCATTTGAACCATTTGAAGTAACCATCCAAATAATAGTAATTGCAGCTTGCGAATATGCGCTATTACCTGGCTAGAATACTGCCTGTCACATCGTAAGGCCGATACCGTGGGCAGGTCCTCACACAAGCAACTGGACAGTGTCCTGTGATACACGACGCTAGTTACGCAAAGAGTTCGTCTCTGGTTTTGAGACTCTTAGTTTCCGGATAATATATTCTCCGACTGATAGCTGTGAAATTTTGTATCTGCAGTGTGTAAAAATATAAACGCTTCTACTGAAATGTGGCCCCACTGTCGTCCCGTCCCCTTACCCTCGAATCCGCGAGAATTACAATACGTGTCTTATGCTCACGTATTATGAAGTTTTTGGAGAAGAAAATCTCCTCTATAAGCATCAACATGGATTCCACAAACAGATATCTTGCGATGTTTCTCTGCGAGACCTACTGCGCTGTAGACATTGGCGGTCAGGTTGATGCCGTGTTCTTTAAATTCTGGAAGGCATTTGACGCCGTTCCACACTGCCGTTTAGTGAGAAAATATGTGACGTTACCGACTACCGAAGCAGACTTGCGACTGGATTTAAGACTTCCTCGCTTATAGAACACAATATATCGCTCTTAAGAGAAGAAAATCGACAGACGTAAAGCCAATTCCAGGAGTACGCTAAGGAAGTGTGATGGGACCGTCACAGTTTAAATATATATATAAATGAACTAGTAGAAAACATCAGACGCTCTGTAAAGCTGTTCGCAGATGATGCGGTTGTCTACAAGACGGTAGAAACGCCCTGACAGTATTGCTTTGCAGGAGGACTCGCACAGGATTGATGAATAGAGCAGGAACTGGTAGCTGAGACCGAAAGTAAATGTAACCCATTATGCATACGTAGGAAAATAAATCCACTACTCAACGATTACACTAGTGATGACCAGCTGCTGGAACCAATATCACCTAAAAATATCTAGGAGTAGTAGCAAATGCAGTGGTAAGAAATCCAAATGCTGCACTAAGATTCGTAAGAGGAATCTTAATGAAACGTAACTAATCCACGAATGAAGTGACATAAGAAATATTTGTTCGACCGATTCTTGAGTATTTTCATCAGTCTGGTACCCTTACCATGTTGTATTGATAGAAGATAGAGAAACTCGTTCTCAAGATTGTCGCACAGATGACAAAATGGTAGATGTCGAAATAAACGACAGAGGAATAGAGAAACAATTAAATTCGCTCAAAAGAGGAAAGGCCGCTGGACCTGATGGGATACCAGTTCGATTTTACACAGAGTACGTGAAGGAACTTGGCCCCCTTCTTGCAGCGGTGTACCGTAGGTCTCTAGAAGAGCGTAGCGTTCCAAAGGATTGGAAAAGGGCACAGGTCATCCCCGTTCTCAAGAAGGGACGTCGAACAGATGTGCAGAACTATAGACTTATATCTCTAACGTCGATCAGTTGTAGAATTTTGGAACACGTATTATGTTCGAGTATAATGACTTTTCTGGAGACTAGAGATCTACTCTGTAGGAATTAGCATGGGTTTCGAAAAAGACGATCGTGTGAAACCCAGCTATCTCTATTCGTCCACGAGACTCAGAGGGCCATAGACACGGGTTCCCAGGTAGATGCCGTGTTTCTTGACTTCCGCAAGGCGTTCGATACAGTTCCCCACAGTCGCTTAATTAACAAAGTAAGAGCATCTGGACTATCAGACCAATTGTGTGATTGGATTGAATAGTTCCTAGATAACAGAACGCAGCATGTCATTCTCAATGCAGAGAAGTCTTTCGAAGTAAGAGTGATTTCAGGTGTGCCGCAGGGGAGTGTCGTAGGACTGTTGCTATTCACAATATACATAAATGACCTTGTGGATAACATCGGAAGTCCACTGAGGCTTTTTGCAGATGATGCTGTGCGATATCGAGAGGTTGTAACAATGGATAATTGTACTGAAATGCAGGAGGATCTGCAGCGAATTGACGCATGGTGCAGGGAATGGCAATTGAATCTCAATGTAGACAAGTATAATGTGCTACGAATACATAGAAAGATAGATCCCTTATCATTTAGCTACAAAATAGCAGGTCAGCAACTGGAAGCAGTTAATTCCATAAATTATCTGGGAGTACGCATTAGGAGTGATTTAAAATGGAATGATCATATAAAGTTGATCGTCGGTAAAGCAGATGCCAGATTGAGATTCATTGCAAGAATCCTAAGGAAATGCAATCCGAAAACAGAGGAAGTAGGTCACAGTACACTTGTTCGCCCACTGCTCGAATACTGCTCACCGGTGTGGGATCCGTACCAGATAGGGTTGATAGAAGAGATAGAGAAGATCCAACGGAGAGCAGCGCGCTTCGTTACACGATCATTTAGAAATCGCGAAAGCGTTACGGAGACGACAAACTCCAGTGGAAGACTCTGCAGGAGAGACGCTCAGTAGCTCAGTACGGGCTTTTGTTGAAGTTTCGAGAACATACCTTCACCGAGGAGTCAAGCAGTATATTGCTCCCTCCTACGTATATCTCGCAAAGAGACCATGAGGATAAAATCAGAGAGATTGGAGCCCACACAGAGGCATACCGACAATCCTTCTTTCCACGAACAATACGAGACTGGAATAGAAGAGAGAACCGATAGAGGTACTCAAAGTACCCTCCGCCACACACCGTCGGAAGAACTGCGCGTTTCGTCACTGGATCGTTCTATCGGCGGGAGAGTTTTACACAAATGGTCAATACACTCCAGTGGCAGACGCTGCAGTAAAGGTGTTTTGCATAACGAAGAAGTGTGCTACTGGAATTGCAAGAGCATACGTCCCGGGAAGAGTCGGACCACGTATTACTTCCTCCCACATTCGTCTCGCGAATGACCATAACGAGACATCTCGAGATATTAGAGCTAGCATAGAAATGAAATGATCGTATTGGATTGACAGCCAGCAGTCCCCACCTGGGGAAGTGCGACCGCCGAGTTGCAAGTCTTTTCACTTGACACCACACTGGTCGACTACTACTACAGAGGTTTACCGATGATCGTTCTTCACTCGCGCCATTCGCGAATGGAACAATGATCAGATACTGGTACGAGAAGTACCTTCCGCCACATACATGTGGTGGCTTGCAGAGTATTGATGTATAAGTAGATGACATTACTTAGTTATTTGAATCCATTGGGTTAATCCTGGTACGCAAATCACTTTGGGAAACATAGTTTATGTTTTACAGTTATATTAGTTACACAGCACTATACAAACTTTGCCGCAGGTAACAATTCAGAGACGTGTTTAACAGGGTTTAAACAAGCCAAAGAGAGTGCCTTAAGCTAGCGTTCTGATTTAGCGTCTGAGCAGAGATTTTCGTTGGTCAGCACTCGAATTTTGGAAAGTTGGACATTGATCTTGTATGAAATTACATTCATTATTACAAAATTAACATATGTTATTCGTAAACTCTATAAATATAAGGCTCAAAATCGCAATTCTTGTATATTTCACACGTTAATTACGTTTAACAGCATTCTTGCTTATTATATACTGACTGAGAACTAGATGTCAGAGCTTAGTATGTTGATGGATTGTCTCGCTGAAAATGCAAAGCTGGGTGGGTGAATGGGACGGTAATGTTGTGAGGTTGCGAGGGTGACATCAAGTCGGCCTTATGATGTAAATAATTCCACACACTTCGCCATATTTAGTGCTTACTTGTTGCGATTTTTTTTTCCTTCTGTCTTGGCACAGCTACACAACGACCTCACAACGCTATCAACAATCACTAAGAAGTGTGTTCCGTCTGTTGATGAGTCGCTAGGCGACTTGAAACCGGCAATGGTAAAATAAAAGTTCTAACATCACAAAATGCGACTAGTTGCATGCAATTCTGAAAACATTTGTATGCAAGAATGACGAGTACAATGCATCCCAGCCTCTGGTGTACGGTTGGTTGATAACTTCCTTTTCAATGTGCTCATCAGTCACTTTTCATGCTTTGTGTAGTTACTTTCAAAATGTGTGTAGGGTGGCAGAGTGATTTCCGATGGACACATCCGAGCCCAAGCCCTCCTTGACCCCATGTCACGAAAATTATAGGCTGTACTGCATCACGTGGGAGCTTTTACACCCCATCATATTCTCACAGTCATATGCCCTATTATGTTGAGTTTTATCGCCCTACTCATTTGTGTACTGTAACCTGGCTATTTGTAATTATACTTCCATAAGCTCTGTAATCTCGACAGGAGTAAACTACGGGGCAGCAATATCACCCGGAACTGCTGTCTTAGCACTACTGTTTGGGACTCTTCTGGCAACGAACTGCCGCAAAGTGAGATTTGATTCAGCTGAAAATACCATAACTGTATTACAGAAACACTCATAAAACAAAGAGGGGCCAGGAGCATCGATCCTGCGATAAAAACACTAGATGAATTAAATTTTTGGTTTATTAATTGGCTTACAATAACTTAAATCGTCGTTGCTTCAGTGGAGGACAAACATACACAGCAGTTCGGCTACATTGCTGATCTCTTCTGTTTACGCAATGAATAGAAACTCCAGCTAGATACAATGTAAAACTATAAGATATCTTACATTTAACGCAGAAGAGAAACCAAGATAAGTCATTGCGGTTAGAGCCAAGTTCTGTCTGCTACAATCAAATGTACGAAATCAATTTGCGAAACTCCGTTCAACACTTTTTTTTTTCAGCTCGTTTCAAGTGTTGAAATGGCTGAAATGGCTCTGAGCACTATGGGACTTAACTTCTAAGGTCATCAGTCCCCTAGAACTTAGAACTACTTAAACCTAACTAACCTAAGGACATCACGCACATCCATGCCCGAGGCAGGATTCGAACCTGCGACCGTAGCGGTCGCGCGGATCCAGACTGTAGCGCCTAGAACCGCTCGACCACTCCGGCCGGCTGTTTCAAGTGTAACGAGACATTTAATTAGCAAGTAATTTCTGAAGCACAACAGAGTAATAAAATAAATCATATTTTCTTTTTTCTGTTTAGGTGTGTGACTGGATCAGATCATTTTCCAGAGCCATATTTGCCAATTTCTTGCTTTTTTCTCTGGTGGTGTGATGGTGTTCCACAATACAGCTACGTGCTACTCTGCAGATGTTCTAATCCCGCGAAAATACTAGTTATGAAAATGATTAAAATGACTATCTCTAAGAATCATAAGCCATGTCTGATTACAACAGATTTTTATTCTTTCTTCTCGGATTACAGCTGCCACAAATTCGGCCCTCTCACCCTCTCTCTCTCTCTCTCTCTCTCTCTCTCTCTCTCCCTCTCTCTCTCCATTCTTGTAGATACTCTAAGAGAATATAGAAAGCCAGCAATCTATTACTTTTCTTTACCGCATGTATTCATTCTTTTTTGGTCTGATAAAACAAGGACTTAACACCAATAAGTTTCATAATAGCCGTTGGTCTCTCAGTCTAAATTCATGGCAAATGCGCTGCAATCGGTGGACTATCAGCTGTTTTCCGCAAATGTCCACTCTGCACAGTGAGTTCCAGAAATACACACATTTAGAGTCCATTCCTCGTACTCACTAATAAAAGAAAGATCTGAAACAAATACATATAAATATCGCCAATTTCTGTTAAAATCCAATACTTAGCCATACGCTATTGTTACATTCGGGACACTGAAAAATATATTAAACAAAATGGTCCGTCTGCAACTTCGACGGACTGTCTGTCCCGGACAATGAAATCCGCCAGTATACTGGGTGATTCAGATGTAACTGTTCACACTTTGTAGGTGTTGTGTACGCATCAATACAAGAGTAAAATGTTAAACGAAGTTTGGTCTCAAACTGCTTTATTTCAGAGATATGCAGTAGAGTAGGGATACAAGTGCGACACAAGCAACATAAGCGTTCTTCTCAGAACGCAACAGCACGAAGTGACCCGAAATTCATCACAACTGCGTACTGTACATTTACCACAGAACATGTTCAAAATGATGCCCATGTAGAAGAGGACAGTGACGTGCTCGCAGCCTTACCGTTCTCGGAATGTTGCAGATTCCGTTCGTCTCATTCTCCACAGTTACACAGCCATTTTCAGCTTGCTACTTACGAGCTCCTTGAGATGGCCTCAAAAGTAGAATTCCGTGGGCTTAAATTCGAAGATCTGGCAGGCCAAGCAACTGGTTCTGCACGACTGTCCACTTACTGGAGTAAGCAATACTGAATGCCCACCCGTGCGGTCTAACGGACGCTTTTTCAGGCGGGAAGGAGCGCCTGGTCCCCTGTGTCGAGGTCCGGTGAACCGGCCAGTTTGTGGATGGTTTTTAGGCGGTTTTCCATCTGCCTCGGGGAATGCGGGCTGGTTCCCCTTATTTCACCTCGGTTACACTATGTCGGCGATTGCTGCGCAAACAAGGTCTCCACGTACGCGTACACCACCATTACTCTACCACGCAAACATAGGGGTTACACTCGGCTGGTGTGAGGCGTTCCCTGGGGGGTCCACCGGGGGCCAAACCGCACAATATCCCTGGGTTCGGTGTGGGGCGGCGGAGGGGTGAAGTGAACTGCGGTAGTCGTCGTGGGGTTGTGGACCACTGCAGCTGCGGCGGGGACGGAGCCGCTCCGTCGTTTCTAGGTCCCTGGTAACATACAATACAATACAAAGCAATACTGAGATACTCTCTTGCATCCCGACTGAAATGTGCAGAGGCTCCGTCGAGCATAAACGATAAATTGTGTAAGGGGGTAACTTCACTTGTGTGTGCGCTATCGTAAATGCAAATCTGGGAATGTGAACTGACAACCTAAATGTGCTACTGAGCTAAAACCCACGTCATTTACATGAAATTGAAAAGAATCCTGTGTGTGAGAAAACAGATTTCATTCATAAGCAAATAAATAAGCAATCCAGTAATTTCACGCTGAGTTGATTTTGTCAGTGCGAACTGACGTAACTATATAAAGAAAAACAAATTGTAATGTCGACCTGTATAAGAATGTAACCTGAAGCACACGTAACTTTCTGCACTGACATATTGCGCTGGTAAAATAAAGAAACTGCCAGAAGTTACACTGCGCAAAGGAAACGAAACAATCACGTATTGTGAATTTCACCTGCAAAATGAAGTCGTGGCAGGAATAGCAACACAGCAAAAGTCCGCAACGGCTGAAAATATACTGCTAAAAGCTAACTGCAGTTGGTCCCGGGTAACTGTATTTATAATCTTGACACATGACTCAATCTTCAAGTTATGAAAGTTCAGTTAGGAAGGAACTGATCAAAGAAAACAATTGTAGACTCTGATATGAAAATTCATTTAATCTAGTAACTTCCATGGTACAGTAAATTAACTCAGATAAATCAGTAGAATAATTATCAAAAACTCGAGGGTGCAGTGGACCAATAATACAAGTCTACAAAAATAAAAATAAACCTTTTACCTCATCAATACCTTGTTCTTCATTTCAAAACCTTTTTTATGTCAGTATGCTAACCAACCGTTGTTCTGAGTCACCATTCCTCGCCGCGCAACTCACATAGTTCCAAAAGTGCGTCCATGCATTACACTGCATACTTAACGAAAAAAAAATCCGCCTGCTGCACACCTCAGCTATTCACTGTTGGCTGTCAAGGACTCTACAACTCCACAGTGCTGCCTTGCCAGACACAGATACTGCTGCTTAACACCTGGTTCTCTGACCACAATTCTTCAAATATATCGTTTTCCCTCACAAATATTAACACATTCAATAACATCATCAAAAAATAGCCATCGTACAGTTGGTTCGTGTAGCGAGTGGGACATCATGAAGCAGACCACCCCTCTCATGTTCCAGAAACCGTCTATACACTCTGCCAGTCAGGCGCTTCGAATTAACATGCGGTCCTAGTTATTGACTGTCCACTGCACCGCACCAAATATTCACTGCAAAACGATGTTGATATTTTCGTAATGTAGTTGCACCTGGATTCTCATATGCCCACAAGTGCATGTTATGCACATTCACCATACTTGCACGGGTAAAGTGCCCAACGACCTAACAGCGGATCACTGGCATTGTGCTGGAGTAAATGGTTCAAATGGCTCTGAGCACTATGGGACTTAACTTCTAAGATCGTCAGTCCCCTAGAACTTACAACTACTTAAACCTAAACAACCTAAGGACATCACACACATCCATGCCCGAGGCAGGATTCGAACCTGCGACCATAGCGGTCGCGCGGTTCCACACTGCAGCGCCTAGAACCGCTCGGCCACCCCGGCCAGCGCCCTCGAGTAACCACTGACAGAAATTCTGACGTCTAGGGTTGTCTAAAAGTGTCAGCTCCTGTACCTTCTGCAGGTGAAGAAGAGTGGAACTGCTGCCTCTAAGCATGCACCTTACAGTTGATAGAGGAACCCCCTACAGTGGCACTTAAGCGGCGCATATTTATGATCGGATCTTCATCTAACATTTCCAGAATGTTGTTGAGCCGTGGCTGGCTTGCGTCAGGCCTTGTTTTTTTATCATTGGTTGCAGTCCAGTCGTGTCTTATTTTTTCTTCGGTTACCGCCATAACGTTGCTATCTTCCCTCCGTGAGTGGCAGCAGCAGTGTTTATAGATACTAGTACTGCTGTACTATCTTTGGTGTGGCGGATATATTTTCCGGTTGTGCGGTGTGTGGCAGTCGGTCGGTTGGGGCAGAGCAGCGAGGAAGTCTCCATGGTGGGTGGTCGAGCCGGAGCCGCTGGCGGCGTGCGCGCGCGGTTGGACTTGTGAGGCGCTTCTTGTGAGGGTTACGAAGTTCGTTGCCCACCGATCCTGGACACTTAAGTTGAGTGCTCACTTAACCTACTATCAAAACACAACTGATATCACATCTCTTCGTTTGATCCTAGTTGTCGCTTTCTGGGAGATTACTGCGAGCAACATGTGTGGATTGAAGTCAGCTAGAATTGCAGCCGTCTTCCTGTGCGGTGTTTAACTAAATTTAATTCAGTCCTTCATTAATGAAGTGTACCAGCGGTATCTTCTGCCTTGTGGCCGATGACGTACCAGTGATCTGCCCTGATCGTTGACGTGCTTTTGGGCAGTGTATTTTTCTTGTCGTGTTGATGCTGTCCAGCATGGTGTGTAGTTCGACAGCTGAGGTATTTTTGGTAGTTTTGGGCATTTATTTTGACTTGGCTGGATGGGGCACCAGTATCCAGAACGTTGGCCTATTGACATCTTGGCCGCGCGGGACTAGCCGAGTGGTCTAAGGTGCTGCTCATAGGCTGTGCGGTTGGTCCTGTCGGAGGTTCGAGTCCTCCCTCGGGCATGGGTGTGTGTGTTTGTCCTTAGGATAATTTAGGTTAAGTAGTGTGTAAGCTTAGGGACTGATGACCTTAGCAGTTAAGTCCCATAGGATTTCACACATTTTATTGACATCTTGTTGTTGTTGTGCTGGTCGGGTGGAGCAGAACTGATCTTGTTGGTTGGTTCGTCGGCTAGCTTTCGGTTGGGTTGCCTTCCGATCAAGAGGTTGTCGGTCTGGCTGCCTCTCACACCTAAACGTGCGTTAGTGTTACGTTCCCAGGCCGATCCTTGGAACCTTCTGAGCGCCGCTCCTTGCGTTTTATATAGTGATTTCCTTTTTAGTCTTCTCTGTGTGCCCTTCAGCTGAGCTTTAGCTTATTAAAATTGCAAGGCTTTTCTACTTAGACCTTAAGCCATTAAAAAAATTGTTTCTTGTTTGGTATGTGGCCTTCAGCCGAGTTTCAGCCTTTCAAAATTAAAATTGGGAATTCCTTGTGCCTAGGCCTTAAGCCGTAAATTGGTTTCAAGTTGATATGTGACAGCCGAGTTTTCAGCCTTTTCGAATCAAAAGTTCAAAAAATTTTTCTAGGTCTTAAGCCGTAAGAAATATTTTCTAGTTTTTATGTGGCCTTCAAACGAGTTTTCCAGCTTAAATTAAAAATTGGAAATTTCTTTGTCTGGGCTTTAAGCCGTGAGATTGTTTGGGTTTCGTATGTGGCCTTCAGCCGAGAGCTATGTGAAGCACTTTAGGATAAAGCCTTTAGCCTATTTTAGTTGAAATCTAGAATCTCTTCCCTGTAGGCCTTAAGCCAAAAAATTGTTTCCTGCAGGTGTGTGGCCTTCAGCCGAGTCTCAATCTCTCTTAAATTAAAAATTCAAGATCCTTGTCTTGCCCTTAGATGATAAAATTGTTATTCTTTAGTATGAGGCCTTCAGCCGAGTTTTACATGTAATATTTTAAGATAAGGCCTTTAGCCTTTTCAAATTGAAAGATCCTTTTCCTATGCCTTAAGCCATTAAATTGTTTTGTTGATATGCTTCCCTGAGCTGAGTTTTCAGCCTATTTAGATTAAACTTTGAATATCTTTGTCTCTGCCTTAGGCCGTAACACTGTTCTTGGTTAATGAGAGGCCTTCAGCCGAGTTCTATAGGAAAAATTTCAGCTAAGGCTTTCAGGCTATTTATATTGAAGATAAAAAAAAATTTCTAAAGAAGTGAAACCTCCAGAAGAACTCCTGTACCTCAATTCCTTGCTTAGGCCTTGTGCCTTGAATTTGCGATGTGGTCTTCAGCCGATTTAGTTAAATCAAAGGAGGTCTTTCGTTAAAACCTTGAGTGTTTTGACTCTTGCTTGTGTGTTTTAATAAATTAAGTTTATATGTTGAGTGCAACTGACAGTAACTTATTTTGGCCCCTTTCCACAAATACAGCCGCATTCGCTCTGTCCTGATAGCCCAGGGATTTCAGTTGTCAACATCCACTCCATCCTGTTGACCGACCTAACAATGGCGCACCATGCGTGCCATATTCCCTTGAATTACCTATTCATAGTTGTGAAAGTGTGATGGTATGCTACTCTTCTGCTTGGAAACATTCACATAGACTGTCATTTTTCTGCTCGTGAATTACCTTCTGCTACACCATAAAGGAGGTGCATATCCGTGCATTCACCGTTTGAGTACGCCATTGTACCGTACACAACGACTGCAGTCTATGAACTACTGACAGAATGGGTGCCCGTAGAAGGTCTGGTGCCGCTACACTACAACAGCGCCAAAGAGCACAACGAACCACACCGAAGTCAAGTAAATTAAGGCATTTCGTGCCAAAACCAGCCGAGCAGTGTAGATGGTTGTACAAAGTCGATATGCAAGCGAACACGACATACCAAATCCATATAGTGCCCCATCATTAAATGCCTTCCACAAATGAGATTAGGCATCACAATTCGGAAATAAATCATTTCCAGATACAAATTTTACTCTTACTTTGATGCATTCATTACACCCACGAAATACGTACAGTTACTTTCGAATAACGCTGCATTTATCTTTACCCGTCGTACCAACTACAACTCTTTCCTACGTAGCCCACTCCACTTCAGGGCTCCCCAGTCCCCCTTCCATAACTCCCCATGCCTTCTCTCGATACTACGGCCATGCCCACACACTATACCCCTCCCCACTACCTGCCTTCCCATTATCCACACATTAACACCTACCTTCATCCCCATAGACACTACGAAATGGACCTCTATATTTACACCCACACCTTTCATCTCTACAGACCATATTTTCATCTTCCCACTTCTTTTCCCAGAGCATGCCCTTCAGATTTTTGCTACGAATAGAGAGCTCTTCTCAACCGTTTCTGCAACGTGTTTTAAATACATAAGGTGTGGCTATACAATAACGGGATTGCCGTAAAAGATTTTACTTCAAAACATACATATTTAGTTATTGCCATTCTCAATATACTGCCTACAGGAAAATTAAAGAGGCCTTTGGAGAGAAGAGAACCACTTGTATGAATATCAAGAGCTCAGACGGCAACCCAGTTCTAAGCAAAGAAAGGAAGGCAGAAAGGTGGAAGGAGTATATAGAGGGTTTATACAAGGGCGATGTACTTGAGGACAATATTATGGAAATGGAAGAGGATGTAGATGAAGATGAAATGGGAGATAACATACTGCGTGAAGAGTTTGACAGAGCACTGAAAGACCTGAGTCGAAACAAGGCCCCGGGAGTAGACAACATTCCATTAGAACTACTGATGGCCTTGGGAGAGCCAGTCATGACAAAACTCTACCATCTGGTGAGCAAGATGTATGAGACAGGCGAAATACCCACAGACTTCAAGAAGAATATAATAATTCCAATCCCAAAGAAAGCAGGTGTTGACAGATGTGAAAATTACAGAACTATCAGTTTAATAAGTCACAGCTGCAAAATACTAACGCGAATTCATTACAGATGAATGGAAAAACTGGTAGAAGCGGACCTCGGGGAGGATCAGTTTGGATTCCGTAGAAATGTTGGAACACGTGAGGCAATACTAACCTTACGACTTATCTTAGAAGAAAGATTAAGAAAAGGCAAACCTACGTTTCTAGCATTTGTAGACTTAGAGAAAGCTTTTGACAACGTTAACTGGAATACTCTCTTTCAAATTCCGAAGGTGGCAGGGGTAAAATACAGGGAGCGAAAGGCTAATTACAATTTGTACAGAAACCAGATGGCAGTTATAAGAGTCGAGGGGCATGAAAGGGAAGCAGTGGTTGGGAAAGAAGTGAGACAGGGTTGTAGCCTCTCCCCGATGTTATTCAATCTGTATATTGAGCAAGCAGTAAAAGAAACAAAAGAAAAATTCGGAGTAGGTATTAAAATTCATGGAGAAGAAGTAAAAACTTTGAGGTTTGCCGATGACATTGTAACTCTGTTAGAGACAGCAAAGGACTTGGAAGAGCAGTTGAACGGAATGGACAATGTCTTGAAAGGAGGATATAAGATGAACATCAACAAAAACAAATCGAGGATAATGGAATGTAGTCAGATTAAATCGGGTGATGCTGAGGGGATTAGAATAGGAAATGTGACACTTAAAGTAGTAAAGGAGTTTTGCTATTTAGGGAGTAAAATAACTGATGATGGTCGAAGTAGAGAGGATATAAAATGTAGACTGGCAATGGCAAGGAAATCGTTTCTGAAGAAGAGAAATTTGTTAACATCGAGTATAGATTTAAGTTTCAGGAAGTCGTTTCTGAAAGTATTTGTATGGAGTGTAGCCATGTATGGAAGTGAAACATGGACGATAACCAGTTTGGACAAGAAGAGAATAGAAGCTTTCGAAATGTGGTGCAACAGAATAATGCTGAAGATTAGCTCGGTAGATCACGTAACTAATGAGGAGGTATTGAATAGGATTGGGGAGAAGAGAAGTTTGTGGCACAACTTGACTAGAAGAAGGGATCGGTTGGTAGGACATGTTTTGAGGCATCAAGGTATCACAAATTTAGTATTGGAGGGCAGCATGGAGGGTAAAAATCGAAGAGGGAGACCAAGAGGTCAATACACTAAGCAGATTCAGAAGGATGTAGGTTGCAGTAGGTACTGGGAGATGAAGAAGCTTGCACAGGATAGAGTAGCATGGAGAGCTGCATCAAACCAGTCTCAGGACTGAAGACCTCAACAACAACAACAACAATATACTTCCCTCGTCTACCCACACTTTTCATCCCTGCAGACCACATTTTCAACTTCCCACTTCTTTTCTCATAACATGCCCTTCAATTGTTTTTAGGGCGAATGGAGTGCTCTTCTTAAGCGTTTCTGCAACGTGTTTTAAATACAGAAGGTGTGGCTATACAAAAACGGGATTGCTGTAAAAGATTTTACTTCAAAAACATACATATTTAGTTATTGCCACCCTCAATATACTTCCCTCGTCTATCTCTAGAACTCTCCATAAGAATTTTCGATCTGTCGAAACAGTGGTGGGAGTCTTCGTCTGTGAGCTCCTTGCTGACGCGTGCCGCTTTTTCTTTCGTTGCCCCAACGAGTTAAAATTTTATTCGTTTTAATAAATAGTAATAATAAAGCTCACCAGCTGAGGCGAATAAGGTAGGTGGTCTAACACTGTACTCCGCTAGAGACCTCTAAGAGAGAATGTGGTGTGAGCCGGTGCGTTGTTTTGATGTAGAAGCCATGACTTGTTCATCCACATTTCAGGTTGTTCTTACTTTCTCACGTAGTTGAGCAAGGACCTGAAGGTGGTCATGGTGATTAATAATTTGACCTTCAGCTGCCGGCCGGGGTGGCCGAGCGGTTCTAGGCGCTACAGTTTGGAACCGCGCGACCGCTACGGTCGCAGGTTCGAATCCAGCCTCGGGCATGGATGTGTGTGGTGTCCTTAGGTTAGTTAGGTTTAAGCAGTTCTAAGTTCTAGGGGACTGATGACCTCAGAAGTTAAGTCCCATAGTGCTCAGAGCCATTTGAACCATTATTTTTTTTTACCTTCAGGACTTCAGTGGAGATACACAGTTCCATGAACACCGAAAAAAGAACTATCGTCATCGCTCTGAATCTAGATTTGCTCATTGGCGCTTTCTCTCGTTGAAGTTGGGCCCTTCCAGTGAATGGGTTGGCGCTTAGTTCCTGGTTCATAAGTGAATATCAAGATTCGTCACATGTTATCACTCTCTCCAAAAACTTAGGATTATTTTCAATTCAGTTCAAAGTGCCAGTATAAACATTTTCACGGTCTTGTTTTTGTTCGGTCGTGAGAATTTTTGGCACCAGTTTTGCCCACACTTTTCCCACGTGATATTGGTTATGTGAAATTTGCCCCCGGCTGCTGTGACCGAGCGGTTCTAGGCGCTTCGCTGCGGAACTGTGCTGCTGCTACGGTCGCAGGTTCGAATCCTACCTCGGGTATGGATGTGTGTGCTGTCCTTAGATTAGTTAGGTTTCAGTAGTTCTAAGTTTAGGGGACTGATGACCTCGGATGTTAAGTCCCATAGTGCTCAGAGCCATTTGAACCATTTGAAATTTGCCTTATGCGTTCTTTGTCAACAACAAAAATTTTGTCATGGTGTATTTTCTGTATATGCTAGTGCACAGCCTATATGTTTCCCATGGGAGACAATTCTTTTTTGCTCGGTGGTACAGATTTCTTCTCACTTCATGTAACAATCAAAATTTTACATTGAAATACCTGATGACTGGGACGTATTCATTACCTCTTCTCAAAAACATCCAACACCTTTCAGCATCTTGAAAGTAGACCAGTCAACGATACTCCACATGAAAGAATCTGTTGACCTGTACTTCAAACCATCTGCGAAAAACCTATTAAACTGAAAGGGCTAAGGATGTATAAAACTGAGACATCCACGAGCTGCGTTTTTGAGCGGGACAGTTGTACAGGACCCTGGCGTACGGTTGCACTTTGGAACAACGTGAAGCTTCGACATGAGTTAACTTACAGTGAAATTTGCAACAATACATTCAAGATTAAGAAGTCGAAAGCTCAAGACCTCAAGGCGCTTTTTCCTTATTTGACGACTGACAACCAACGTATTTTCAAAACACTGATTGCCTGTGGAGAGGAAGAAGAAAGGTCGAACTTGGATATCATTGAAGCTGACGACAGTAGTGGAGGGGACCACTGAACGTTTATTTGATCAGTTCTGCACAACTTAACTTTCTGTTCTGTAAAAAGTTAATGTATATCGTGAGGTTTATAAAGTATAATTAATGCACACATCGAGTCATTCCTTCATATTCCCAGCTCCATTTTCTCACAAAAACTGCCTATGTCAGTGAGGGCTGTAAGTTGAAAAAATATATATTATGAGTTACACTGAAAGGTAAGTTAGTACAGTGTCATAAAAATGATATAGACATTCCCAAGAAGCCACATCTACGACTATATCTACATCTACATGGATACTCTGCAAATCACATGTAAGTGCCTGGCAGAGGGTTCATCGAACCACCTTCACAATTCTCTATTATTCCAATCTCGTATAGCGCGCGAAAAGAATGAACACCTATATCTTTCCGTACGAGCTCTGACCTCCCTTATTTTATCGTGGTGACCATTCCCTCCCATATAGGTCGGTGTCAACAAAATATTTTCGCATTCGGAGGAGAAAGTTGGTGATTGGAATTTCGCACTAAGATTCCGTCGCAACGAAAAACGCCCTTCTTTTAATGATGTCCAGCCCAAATCCTGTATCATTTCTGTGACACTCTCTCCCATATTTCGCGATAATACAAAACGTGCTGCCCTTCTTTGAACTTTTTCGATGTACTCCGTCAGTCCTATCTGGTAGGGATCCCACACCGCGCAGCATTATTCTAAAAGAGGACAGACAAGCGTAGTGTAGACTGTCTCCTTAGTAGGTCTGTTACATTTTCTAAGTGTCCTGCCAATAAAACGCAGTCTTTGGTTAGCCTTCCCCGCAACATTTTCTATGTGTTCCTTCCAATTTAAGTTGTTCGTAATTGTAATACCTAGGTATTTAGTTGAATTTACAGCTTTTAGATTAGACTGATTTATCGTGTAACCGAAGTTTAACGAGTTCCTTTTAGCACTCATGTGGATGACCTCAGACTTTTCGTTATTTAGGGTCAACTGCCACTTTTCGTATCATTCAGATATCTTTTCTAAATCTTTTTGCAGCTCGTTTTGATCTTCTGATGACTTTATTAGTCAAAAAAAAATGGTTCAAATGGCTCTGAGCACTATGGGACATATAACTACTGTGGTCATCAGTCCCCTAGAACTTAGAACTACTTAAACCTAACTAACCTAAGGACATCACACACATCCATGCCCGAGGCAGGATTCGAACCTGCGACCTAGCAGTCGCGCGGTTCCGGACTGCGCGCCTAAAGCCGCTAGACCACCTCGGCCGGCCTTTATTAGTCGATAAACGACAGCGACATCTGCAAACAACCGAAGACGGCTGATCAAATTGCCTCCCAAATCGTTGCTACAGATAAGGAATAGTAAAGGGCCTATAACACTACCTTGGGAAACGCCAGAAATCACTTCCGTTTTACTCGATGACTTTCCGTCAGTTACTACGAACTATGACCTATCTGACAGGAAATCACTAATCCAGTCACATAACTGAGACGATATTCCATAAGCACACAATTTCACTACGAGCCGCTTGTGTGGTACCGTGTCAAAAGCCTTCCGGAAATCCAGAAATAGGGATTCGATCTGAAATCCCCTGTCAATAGCACTCAACACTTCATGTGAATAAAGAGCTAATTGTGTTTCACAGGAACGATGGTTTCTAAACCCATGTTGACTGTGTGTCAATAGACCGTTTTCTTCGAGGTAATTCATAATGTTCGAACACAATATATGTTCCAAAATCCTGCTGCATATCGACGTTAACGATATGGGCTTGTAATTCAGTGGATTACTCCTACTACCTTTCTTGAATACTGGTGTGACCTGTGCAACTTTCCAGTCTTTGGGTACGGATCTTTCGTCGAGAGAACATATTTGAGGGCAAGACATTATACAAGTATTTAGAATGTTTTATCGCTCTCCTGAAAAATGTAAATATTTGAGACGGGTCGTTTCTGTAATGAAGTCTTCAATTCCTACAGTTTCAGTAATGAATTGACTACTCAACCGAGGGTCTGATCAAGTCAGATTACCTACTTTTTCGATATTTTCATCTGTTTCTGATGCTGAAGGGATTCCCGGACGTGAGTCATGCTCAACGGCTTCTCGAACATCTTGGAAACGTTTGAACCATTCAGAAACTTGGGAACATGGTAAAGTGTCATCGCCCTATACTTCTTTTAGTAAACGATATGTCTCAGAAGCAGTTGTCCCAAGTTTTATGTGAAACTTCACGACAACTCATTGCTCTATTATTACATTTATCATTTTTCCAGCAAAACAAAATAACAGCTCTTACACAAACGGAGGCCATGACCACAGTGACCACAGTAACTTGTCTACAGACACCAGAGATGCCACATTCAACTGAGAAGGCTTCACTCTCCACAGCTATAGGTCGTTCATCTTCGGCGCGTGCGTACATAGTTTGTGACAGCATAGTTCCCTTTATTTTATAGCCACGCTTCGTATTTATGTAACAATAAAGAAACGCGTCCTACTGGGGTAGCACTCCGCGTGAGGAGAGCCACCCAATCACAAGGCGACTGTCTCCCCATACTTCTTATTTTTGGTACTGTGTTCTTGTCGTTTAGCTCGTAAATATATTATTTTGATACATACGTTTCCCTGCTCTGGATCTTAAGTACCTGCTGCCATTTACTTTTATAAATTATAAGACTATTTCAGTCATGTTATTTACCTTCTACTAACCAATTCGTTGTGTCGATTCTGCTGCGCAAAACCTTGTAAGCCATTCCTTTGGAGCACCGTTACAGAGTATGCCTAGCTCAGTTAATGGTCGATAGCAGCTGTCTGACCTCGTGGTGTTCGTTCTGGCAAGGAGCCCCTCGAGTGCGAGGTCGCAAAATGCCAATGATATTTACGGATTTGACGCTCCACTTATTGTCTACGTGCAGCAACAATATTGTCTGTTAATGACGACAGGTGGCGGGCTGGAGGTATCCAAAGGTGAGCACAACATGAGGCTGCGGAGCGTAATTGAACTGCTTAGTCGATGAGAAACCCACAACAGTGCTACAGTGCTATTGGTGTTGATACGAAGCAGAGCGATGGCAACGGTAAACAAAGCAAACATTGCATTATATCGACAACAATAGCTGCCGCAGTTGACATTTCGTCAGAAAGAAACCCAAGGAATATCACAGAGAAAGAAGTGATAGATGAAATATTAGCGGTTTCGCAGGATCAGTCAATGGAATGTGTGGTGTCGTATATGCTCTACTGTGCAGACAACGTACATGAGGGGTACGATGACGACGATACGAGCTTAACAAGTGAAAGTGATATTGAAACAGTTGTCGAGCCATGTAGTCCATCAACCTTGTCGGACAGAGCGCCACAAATCCCGTCTCCAGTGAAACGTAATAAAGGACAATCGTTGTCCAAGGAGCGGGTACTAAACATAAGTATGTACATGGAAGAATATCCGCAGCACAGTAAAAAGAAAGTTATGAACAAATTTCGCATACGTCTGCAGCAATACGAACGTGGAGGACAAGGCGCACTTGTTACAAAAACTGGTGTTTGTGCGTTTAAAGTACGCTTGATACAGTTTACAGAATGTATCTGTGTGTGACGTGCTGCGCTATACTCATCCAGTTGCCGACGACGTAGACTACAGTGATCTCAAGGGAAGCAGTGCTACAGAACTGAAATATGTAAGATAACGAAATTTCAAACAAAGCGTCAACTTGACGATGCGCAGCGAACTGCGGAATCGGCCCAAACATTTCTAGATGAGATTAACAAACTTATCCCAACGTTCAGCAAGGAATTTGTTTTCAATTCCGACCAGTCGCGAGTTGAAGAGGAAATGCG
The DNA here is from genome assembly GCF_021461395.2 of Schistocerca americana. Lineage (NCBI taxonomy): Eukaryota > Metazoa > Arthropoda > Insecta > Orthoptera > Acrididae > Schistocerca > Schistocerca americana. Next base: position 535,641,461 of record NC_060124.1, read on the forward strand.
CATGAAAATAACCCTGGAATTTAGAGGTACCGAGAGAGTTGTGTCAAGATCAGCGCCTTAAGTATTCGTAAACAGTTACGCCGACTGTTAATCTGGTCGGTAAATTGGCTGGGAAGTTACGTTTTGTGCTGCATGAAGTTGGGGGTGCTACGACTTTTTCTCGAGTGCGTGATCTTGCAAGGTTAGTTGGGAACGTTTACATCACAGTAAGCAAGAATGGTAAAACTGGCGTAACAGAAATGTAACTTCTTCTCGCCAATAGCTGGTCAAAATAACATGCTTATGCTTCATTTCTGCCCTGCGTGTAAAAGTCATATTCCTTTAGAGCAAAACATCCCTCATGGAAAGTGTCATTGCAGTTCATACCATCTGGGACCATTGGACAAATGCAGCCCCTGGATGTTTCGTTTTTTCCGTACCTATAAAGCATATAAAATATAGAGGATATAAAATGTCGACTGGCAATGGGAAGGAAAGCGTTTCTGAAGAAGAGAAATTTGTTAACATTGAATATAGATTTAAGTGTCAGGAAGTCGTTTCTGAAAGAATTTGTATGGAGTGTAGCCATGTATGGAAGTGAAACATGGACGATAAATAGTTTGGACAAGAAGAGAATAGAAGATTTCCAAATGTGGTGCTACAGAAGAATGCTGAAGATTAGATGGGTAGATCACATAACTAATGAGGAGGTATTGAATAGAATTGGAGAGAAGAGAAATTTGTGGCACAACTCGACTAGAAATAGGGATCAGTTGGTAGGGCGTATTCTGAGGCATCAAGAGGCATCAAGGGATCACCAATTTAGTATTGGAGGGCAGCGTGGAGGGTAAAAATCGTAGAGGGAGGCCAAAAGATGAAAGCACTAAACTGATTCAGAAGGATGTAGGTTGCAGTAGGTACTGGGAGATGAAGAACCTTTGAACAGGATAGAGTAGCATGGAGAGCTGCATCAAACCAGTCTCTGGACTGAAGACCACAACAACAACAATAAAGCATATTATCGCACTATCTGCAGCTACGCCTTAAGGGATAGCCAGTTCCACGATAGGCTCCAAGGCAGACTGTTCCGCATTCCGTTGCATGCCGTCGCATTCCATCAGTTCTCACTACCCTGTTACTACACCAATTTGATTTTATATGCATTCCTTAAGAGTGGGTACCTAGCTGAACGTCCTGCATGGTTTGTAATTTCCAAGGACTTCACCTTCGACCTTGATGGTGCGAACCTGTGGCGTACCACTTTTCGTTCGGTGTTCATGGTGCAAGTTAATGGTTTGTTTCGAACATTTCTTGAATGTCGACGATGTCCATTTTTTAAAGTGTAATACTTACATCCCATAGATGGTTGATCTGTGCACCTCCGGGACACTCATTTTCTGTCACCCTCCAGATACACGTGGTGAGTCATTAGCACCTAATCCATTTTTCCTGAGCTTTTGATCTCACTCCCAAGGGATTCCTTGTGAGTAGACAGGCGAGGCTGCCTGCTATTTACTGGATTTTTGGAACCGTTACCCAGCCCACTGAAAATCAGCCTTTGGAAAATTCACACGTTCTGTGCTGTAACGAATCCGTTATTCTTTTAAAGACATGGGAGACTTGTGCTGCCATAATTGCTTTGCTACTAAAAAGCGATATAATTTTTTTCAGGCATATTTATCCTCCTCGGCGTTCAACAATTACCGTACGTCCGTCTAAAAACTACACTGGCGCTTTAGTTCTCCTTTGAGTTTTCTCACATCCGCTGATTCAGAGGGGTGCGAGTAACTCTGGCCAGCGGGTGAGGGAGGTAGGAATAAAGATGGCGGCCAGCACCCTCCCTCCTCCCCCCTTGTCGTATACTACACACGCAGAGATTAACGACCCTGCTAATTAGCATTGTAAAGTTTCTCTGTCACAGCACCACAGCCCAGAAATAGACTTTGCAACCCTAGGACTCCACGAGTTACGAAACCGGCGCCTCTCTCCTTTAGACCAAAGTTCTTTAAATTTATGCCCACATCATAAAGAGTCGGGTGTCTGCGCGCCGAGTTTTCCGAGGTAATTTGTAATCTTAGGAGAGAATCAGCTCCATTCAGTAAAACAGCGATGCGGCACATAGCAACAGAAGGCTTTATACTGTTATGGTCCGGAGTTCAGAGACAGAGTACGCTACGCACAAATATGTATACAAAACTTAACCTCATTAAGGCAACTTCTCTGTCTTTGTGATTAATTGTTTTTATACGCGTTGCAGATACAGCCTGACTGTAACGCCCCAAGGACAGAAAACCCCAATTAACAAACTTAACAAACTTTGTGAAAACTTGAAGTAGGGAAGTGTGTCATCTTGACAGTGACAACAACTATTGGCGAAAAAAAAAATTAATTACACTGATAATGTTTCGATTAACAACTATAATACTTAAATACTGAGAGTAACAGACAAAAGAGGAGATAAAAGGAAAGCGTTGTCATGCAATATCTTTTAAACATCTATAGAATAAATTTAAATTCATATGAACGAAGGTTAAATCCAAGGAGGTAATTTGGTCAAAGATAACATTTACCATGGAAGAGAGTTGTAGCCGCGTCGAAAAGGAAATTCAATGCGCCTACAATGCAACTCGGATATGGAAATGTTTAGTTGGTTGCTCTTGAGTCGCTCTAGAGTACTATTGCGATAGTCTTCTGGAAACAAACGTTAGTAGATTGTTTCAGTTGTGAAAGTTCGATAGTTCGGGAGAGAGAGACTAAAGCCATACTCAGTCATTCGACTGAATAAAGTAATCTTTACTGTTATCAACGGGACGGTGATTTTAATTGAGTGATACTGATTTACTGGACTTAACCTTAGACTGAAGAACAGTTTCGAACTTGATAGTAATGGATCAGTGACACGAAAACTATTCGTAGTCTTGAGTAGGACACAATAATACAAAGTAATGAAGAAAAACCAATACGCCGTTCAACCAAAAGTTGTTGTCAATGTCACTATTACTGGACTGATGAGAAGTTAATCTCGAATGACATACCTGTGTGTGTGCGTGATAGGGACAAACAATTAATTACAAAAAAATTAATAAAATATTAGTCAAGAGATAAATCAGATGTGTCGCCTACATGATGCAAAGAGTAATATTATGTATGCTCATGCTAGTGATTGAGTCTTTTAAACATTTTAAGTGACTGTATGAAGACAGGAATAACAGACAGTGAAACGTGAATAATACGAGGGCTGTCCAGAAAGTAAGTTACGATCGGTCGCGAAATGGAAACGACTATGAAAATCCGATAAAGCTTTGCAAAGATGTGTTGGGCAGTGTCTCTAGTATGACTCTAGGTAGAATTATGTCGCTCTTTTCATTCCTGAGCTCTCAGTGAGCTTTAGGCCAGCGTAGAGAACTGGCGGAAAGCACTGGCGGCTGCCTTCTATGATGAGGGTATTGGAAAGTTGGTACAACGCTACGACGAATGTCTGAGTCAGAACGGCGACTACATAGAGAAGTAGCTGAAAAGTGTAGCTAACTGTTACAAATGAAACATTTCTGATTTTCACTGTGATTTTCATTTCGCGATCAATCGTAACTTACTTTCTGGACAGCCCTCGTATAAAAATCAGCATTACGGCGTTTTACAAGGACGTTACTTCAACATAAGTTATCTCCGGAGTTACGTTGGACCGTTGTTAATAATTTGACGTAGCAATGGCATAGTAACGGAATTACGAACAGCAATTATTAATCCTCGCTAAGGATGATGTGAAAAACGACCGTAATGATAGGATTAAGAACCAAGATTTCACTGCTCAAAGAAACCAACCGTGCATGAGATAAAAGATAAACAATTCATCAGTTAACACAAACTGATGAGACTGTTACGGACGAGCAATATAATATTTCTTAACTGCGCGAGGAGCTGTGTTTTACGAGAGTTACAGGTGCTGTTCCACGTCATACTGACGGGGACGAACATCGTTACGAGTCGCTTCTCCTCCCGACGAGTGCAGAAGGAGGGAAGGGACGTCACGTGACACACCGCTGTAAATAACGAACCTTCCCGCTCTATGCAGCAGTTCACGTTAATGTCTGGAATGCCTACTTTCAACTTGGCATCTGAAGAAATCGTTTTTCGTTTTTTCTCCTTCATTTTTGCCGCTAACAGAGTTTTCTTGGAAGAGGGAGACTAGAAAATATGAGATTGGGTCCTGTGTATGCAACACATCGAGGAAGTAAATACGATGTAGCAAAATTCCCAATCACATTCCTGGATAACAGGTTTGATTCGATGAACTCAGAGCATCGCACTGAAGAAATTGTAGAAGAGAGTTCTCTTTACTCTCGAACAAAACTGAAACAGTAAAAATGTCTCACATAGCCTGTATAGACAGAATGGCCAGTGATACCGTCCATGACTGGCTGACAGATCAGAACGCCATTTTTGTAGCTTTCTCAAATTTTTTCTGGTTAGTGTAATGAGAGTGATACCGTACTGTTGTAGATTGTTTGGATGCTCTGAACCCACTGTGTATCGCGCTGTACTCGTATCTGTATGGGACAGTATTACATGTCTTATTTCATTTTACGAAATTTAACGCCGCTTAAATATATATGCTGTATGTTGGGACTGAGACGATAGTCTGAGAAATAGATTTTACCAGCACTTTTTTAAGCTAAAACTTAACGGGAAGCTATTTACTCTTTACACTTAGTACGGTTTATGAATAGAGTGGCTACCTACTACCTGGTGCAGTTTGACCTTCAGCTGTCAGTATAATGTCACAATCCCCATCCTCCTTACCAGTTACGTCATCACTCTTATCAGTGCCGTCATTAGATTAATAAATGACAGCAAAATCACATGAATCGCCATCCCACCTACGCTGCTCCGCGCCCTCCTTCTCCATGCATATTATCACACTATCTGCAGGCCGGCCGGAGTGGCCGTGCGGTTCTAGGCGCTACAGTCTGGAGCCGAGCGACCGCTATGGTCGCAGGTTCGAATCCTGCCTCGGGCATGGATGTGTGTGATGTCCTTAGGTTAGTTAGGTTTAAGTAGTTCTAAGTTCTAGGGGACTGATGACTTCAGAAGTTAAGTCGCATAGTGCTCAGAGCCATTTGAACCATTTGAACTATCTGCAGCTACGCCTTAAACTATAGCTAGTTTCACTATAAGCTCCACGACAGACTGTTTCGCATCCAGTTTGACGTCATTGAATTCCATAACGTGATTCTGTATGCTTTCTTTAAGATTGGATACTTAGTCCGCCTTCGATCTCGATGGTGTGAACCTTTGTGATCAATGTGGCGCGCCACTTTTCATTCGGTGTTCATGGCGCAAGTTAATGGTTTGTTTCGATCATTTCTTGAATGTCAACTACGTCGATTTTGTGAAGTGTAATACTTACACCCCATACTTGTGAATAAGCACAGTATTCAAATGTGGCAGTCAGTCATAACGTGGTATTTTAGCGGGTATTAGAATCAGAATGTAGCAGTGAAATTACGCAAGCTTCATATGAAATGCGTAAAAATAGTAGTATTTCCGAAAAAAGTACGTAACATTCACATGAATTGGCGTCATGTTCAAAGATATTTTCCGTTGAATTGAATAAAACGGCGCTGTAGTCAAAAATATTTTCGTCTGAAGTGTGTAAATTAGTTCCATCACACACATACTCTCTCTCTCTCTCTCTCTCTCTCTCTCGCTGCATCGTTGAAAATACTGTACTGTCTCGTCGCTAAATTTCATCTTACATGCGTGCACATAACATCAAAAAAATATGTGCAATATTTCCACATCTGCCTCATGAGTACTATCAGTAAGTTTAACCTCTCTATAATGCTTAATTTAATGACAGAAGAACATTATAGCACATTACAGAGGGAGTTAAGGGGAAAATCAGCAAACAAAAATACTATAGATGTAAATTTTATCATTAAAAATTGGATTTTCATGTAATGAATCACAATGCACTTTCACTGGCAGCACTAATCGTTTGACTTCTATGCTGTCACACACACATCGGAAACACACAAACTTAATCGTCAACTTCAAACCTTTGTAGAATATCATCTATTCCATACAGTAGCTTGTTAAAATTGGAGTGAACATTATGATATCTCCATTAGGCAGCCACGTTTTGACTGCTGTAACCACTTCAATATATCTGAAATGGTACTGAATTGCATTTGGTGGGCAACTTGTATGTAAAATGAATAATATATCCTTAATAACAGTCAACAAGATTGTTATACGGAAATAGAGACAGTTCCGTGCAATAAATACAGTCATATCTACCGTACACTTCTAAAGCAACAAACTGTTTAGAATCTGTAAATCAGTCCCTTTTAAGTAATTGCGTTATTTTCACAATCACTTCTGAATACGTACTTAAATCACAATCAGAACCAATGAGTTTGTATGTGGGAACTAAACACTCTTGCCAATTAAACACTCACAACGATCTTCTTTTAGAGATCGAATATTAACTCGTATAGTTACACTGTATGATACTTCACGAATAGGAACTAACACTTTTATATATGCATTTCTTCCTCTAGGCACATATAAAAAGATTAGTTGAAATCACTATCTTGAAAATCAACTGTCTTCATTTGTCCAGTCTTCCATCATATTTCATGTAGACAGTGGTGCTGAGAAAGTAAAGTTCGCTAGCAATGTTAGGTGAGAACTTTGATGGCAGATATATTTTGCAGTCCTTCAAATAAAACATCACTGCCGCACCAGATTTGTGGTGTTTAATGTCTGGCACTCACTATTGGGTGTTGGTAGCCCTTCTACAGTGCCAATAGTCTTTCAACGCAGATGCCTCATGTTCTGCTACATACATAAAGAAGAATGCCTGAAACCTCCTGGTAGATTAATACTGTATGCCAGACCGAGTCTCGAAATCGGAACCTTTGTCTTCTGCGGGCGTGTGTTCTACCAACTGAGTTACCCAAGCAGGACTCCTGATCCGTCCTCACAGCTGTCTCCTGACAGTATCCCGTCTTCTACCTTCCAAACTTCACAGAAGCTCTCCTGCGAAACTTGCAAGACTAGCACTCTTGAAGAAAGGACATTGCGGGATATTCCCAGAACGAAATTTTCACTCTGCAACGGAGTGTGCGGTGATTATGAAACTGCCTGCCACCTTTATATTGTGTGTCGGACAGAGACTCAGTTTTAATTCTAGAAGAATGACTGCTTTCTTGTGTTACAACAAGTAACTGATAAGGTAAATATAAACTCTATTAATAGAAATACTGTGTAGTGCATGACATACTTAACATTGTGTGTGTAAAAAGAAGACGGTGCAAAAACAATGATAAAGTACTCGTAGAGAGTCTCCTGCTTTTATAACATATCACCCTGCTGAATCAACAACATCCAGCAAGTAAAAAATTGCAATTAGTCGGCATTACTCAGCAAGTCCTATCTTGCTGACAGAGGTATCGTATTTCAGTTTTCCACATTTCCAAACAACCTGATCCCAGAGGCATGCATGCTTCAAGTACACATAATGAAGGAAAATCAATCTAAAATATTCATGTTAGATCTTGGCATTTCGGAACTACAGAAAACAGGTATGTGTGTTCAAGGAACTCAAATGCAACTCTGCATCTCTGTGCTCATTGGCTGACCAAAACTTTTAGGTAAAAAAATTATTTCACAACTGCTGTTTGAGTTGCACATGATAATCCAAACCAGTGCTTCTCACATGCCGAAAGAGATGGCAGCGTTCACTGCGAAGGGTGCAAGATGAAACAAATGCCCAGCTGAGGACTAGGTTACACGCTGCTCTCTGTTAACCACCCAGGTGAGACAAGCAATATTGGCGCTGTAATTCCACCCACATTTTCAGTTCTTCTCTGGAATCGAATACGGTCTTTCGCCTTCTGTTCCCAAGATCCTAATGCAAGCCGTTCGAAATCCCATGCAATAATCATAGAAAATTATTCCAAGTTTGTGAAATGGACTTTCTGTGCATATCATTCAACTGATGTGATGTTCTCATATACAGCTACCCATTCTGCAGTTGAGGCTTTCGATTTGTTATCATTTGAATTACTGCTTGTCACTTTTGATTGAACGTTAACACGAGGTGTGCCCACCCTTCGACTTTATGACGTCTTTAACTCTTGTGGGAAGACTTTCAATGAATGTCTCTGGAGGAATAACTATTCATTCCTCCTCCAGAACCGCAACCAGAGAAGGTAATGATTTCAGACGCTGCGTCTGAAGCGAAGAGGACTGAAACTTGGCGTCCAGTCTGTTTCAGCAATGTTATTATCGACAAACCATTGCCTCACAAATGTTGCTTTATGACAAGCTGCATTGTTATGTTGATAAAATCATCGTCTCTGAACTATTCCTCTGCTGTACGCAGTACACAATACTTTAAAATGTGTTCACACCCCCTTGCATTTAATATAATTAGGGGACCACAATCTAACCACCAAAACAATCCCCACGCTGTCAACTCCTTCTCCTCTGTACTTCACTGATGGCAGGAAAGTTCACCATTCCAAATTACTTGATTTCAGTCTTCCACTATCCAGTGGAATCTCTCTTTACACCACCTCAAGCACCGACTAAATACGAGGGGATACCCAGAGAAAACCCGAATAACATTCCCGTGGGCGGAGTTTGTGTAGTACGGATTTCTGCTGCTAAGGCGTGCATATCGCAACTCTTTAGCAGTTCAGGGCCGCCTGTGTTGTCGACCTGGCTTGTTCTGTTCATCCGCAGTGATTGTTATTGCTAGCGCTGTTTTGTTCTTCCCGCTTTTTATGTCGGCAAGTTCAAGTTTGGATTCCGTAGAAACACTGGAACACGTGAGGCAATACTGACCTTACGACTTATCTTAGAAGAAAGATTAAGGAAAGGCAAACCTATGTTTCTAGCATTTGTAGACTTAGAGAAAGCTTTTGACAATGTTGACTGGCATACTCTCTTTCAAATTCTAAAGGTGGCAGGGGTAAAATACAGGGAGCGAAAGGCTATTTACAATTTGTACAGAAACCAGATGGCAGTTATAAGAGTCGAGGGACATGAAAGGGAAGCAGTGGTTCGGAAGGGAGTAAGACAGGGTTGTAGCCTCTCCCCGATGTTGTTCAATCTGTATATTGAGCAAGCAGTAAAGGAAACAAAAGAAAAATTCGGAGTAGGTATTAAAATTCATGGAGAAGAAATAAAAAGTTTGAGGTTCGCCGATGACATTGTAATTCTGTCAGAGACAGCAAAGGACTTGGAAGAGCAGTTGAATGGAATGGACAGTGTCTTGAAAGGAGGATATAAGATGAACATCAACAAAAGCAAAACAAGGATAATGGAATGTAGTCTAATTAAGTCGGGTGATGCTGAGGGAATTAGATTAGGAAATGAGGTACTTAAAGTAGTAAAGGAGTTTTGCTATTTGGGGAGCAAAATAACTGATGAAGGTCGAAGTAGAGAGGATATAAAATGTAGGCTGGCAATGGCAAGGAAAGCGTTTCTGAAGAAGAGAAATTTGTTAACATCCAGTATTGATTTAAGTGTCAGGAAGTCATTTCTGAAAGTATTCGTATGGAGTGTAGCCATGTATGGAAGTGAAACATGGACGATAAATAGTTTGGACAAGAAGAGAATAGAAGCTTTCGAAATGTGGTGCTACAGAAGAATGCTGAAGATTAGATGGGTAGATCACATAACTAATGAGGAAGTATTGAATAGAATTGGGGAGAAGCGAAGTTTGTGGCACAACTTGACCAGAAGAAGAGATCGGTTGGTAGGACATGTTCTGAGGCATCAAGGGATCACCAATTTAGTATTGGAGGGCAGCGTGGAGGGTAAAAATCGTAGGGGGAGACCAAGAGGTGAATACACTAAGCAGATTCAGAAGGATGTAGGCTGCAGTAGGTACTGGGAGATGAAAAAGCTTGCACAGGATAGAGTAGCATGGAGAGCTGCATCAAACCAGTCTCAGGACTGAAGACCACAACAACAACAACAGTTCAAGTGAACAACGTGCAGCTGTGAAATTTTGTTTTCTACTCGGTAAAAATGCTGCTGAAACTGCATTAACGAGATTATTAAGCTGATAGACGTACTGGTACTGACGCACGCAGCTTTTTCACATGTCACTGCCGAACGCTGGCGACATATAGAACAGTACGTCATAAAACAGTAGGAGAAAACGCGGTGCGTAGGTGGGTTCGTGGATTCTGATGTTTATCGACACGTTATCAACGGTTCCAGAGCTGAAATGTATTTCTTGGATTCGGATAAGGAAGGAGCTAAGAGATTACCAGACGACTGATTGTAATTAATACCGTCAGTGGCTTCAGTATTCAACAATACTTCCCTGAAGTATGCTTTTGCATCACACATACCTCGCCCGAAAAAAATTACCCTGTGTTTATGTTAGGAATCTTCATCACTCTTGTTTGCAGTTAGAATACTATGTTAGGTGAGATCGAGAGCATTTTGTACTTTCCGTCTGGTAACCTCAGAAGTGTGCGGTAGTGCTGGAGTTTGTCGAATATTATTTTATTCTCTTTAAAAATTAAGTGACATTGCAAGCTACGAGGGTAATCCCAAAAGTAAGGTCTCATATTTTTTATAAGTACATAGACCTGTTTATTTCTACAGTAATTTAAATCAGTTTACAGCTTGAGCATTTAGCTATTTTTCGATATAATCACCATTTCTGTCGATGCATTTTTGTAGACGCTGTGGCAGTTTTTGTATGCCCATGTCATACCAGCACGCCGCCATGCTGTTCAGAAAGCTATGAACCTCTTCTTTCACCTCGCCGTCGGAGCTGAATCGCTTTCTGGCCAAATGTTCTTTTCACCTAGGGAACAGGTGATAGTCACTGGGAGCCAAGTCAGGACTATAGGGTGGGTGGATGATGGTGTTCGACTGAAACTGCTGCAGGAGAGCAACGGTTTGCCGAGCGATGTGTGGGCGAGCTTTGTCATGGAGAATGTGTACGCCCTTGCTCAGCATTCGTCTTCTCCGGTTCTGAATTGCCCGTTTGAGTTTTTTCAGAGTCTCACAGTACCTGTCAGCGTTAATTGTGGTCCCAGTCGACCAACAATACCCCTTTCCGATTCCAAAAAACTGTTGTCATAACTTTTACGGCAGACTGTGTTTGTTTGAATTTCCGCGGCTTTGGCGAAGAAGGATGCCGCCACTGGCGTGATTGTTGCTTGGTAGGTGTAAAGCGGTATGCCCAGGTTTCGTCACCCGTGACAATTGAGTCCAGAAAGTTGTCCTGTTCGGGTGCAAGGGTAAAGAAATGCGCGGGAAGCATCAACTCGTTGCCGCATGTGGTCCTCAGTCAGCATGCGTGGCACCCATCTTGCGCACACCTTCCGGTAGTTCAATGTTTCCGTTAAAATTCTGTGAGCAGTGCGTAGGGAAACCTCAGCAACCAAACGTGCAGAGATCGTGCAGGGTGATCCGCCAATCTTCACGCATGCTTTGCTCAACCTTCAACACTGTAAAATCAGAAACTGACAGTGTTAAAGGTCTCCCGCTCCTTTGTTCATCGTGAATTTCGATCCGACCAGCTGCAAACTCTCTACACCACTTACGAACATTTTTGACATCCGTGCACGACTCACCATAAACTTCTGTCAATTGGCGATGGATTTCGATCGGCGCAGTGCCCTTTGTGTTCAAAAACCGAATAACAGCGCCCAGTTCGCACTTGGCGGGAACATCAAACGGGAGCTCCATTCTCAACAGCTGCCAAGCTAAGACTGAGCGCCTCAGCGCGGCGTGCGTATGTTTGCACACAGCACGTGAAGCACTCTTCGAAACAGTGTGACCAACTGCCACACAAACATAGTTCTGTACTTATAAAAAATGTAGGAGACCTTACTTTTGGGATTACCCTCGTATATTGCTTCTCTGCTCGTCCCTTTTTTACGTCCGAACTGCAACTGCTCACATCATTGCAGGTAAATTGGACAGGCTGGCAGGCCTGTGCTGTCGAAGTTAAATGCGCCGCCAAAGCTGTTGTCCCGCATTATCGCTCAGTCCATGTGCGTGTAACGTATAGCATTAAACGTATCCTTACGATCGTACTTGACTGTACTGGACACGGCTTGGCTTCCGCTCCGTGTAAAACAAAATCCAGTGAGGTTCAAGCAAACGCAGAAGAATACATGGTGTAATATTTACATTAGATTCTTATGATGCACAGTGTATAGACCCCTGCCCAGACTGCTGCACGGCAACCCGCCGCGCAGCACAGCTGACACATGGGCTTGTTCGGCCTACCCCGCGGGCTCGCCTCTTCACGTGACGCGGCCGCACTGCCGGCCCGCAGCACTTGGCTGTTCAACCCACCCCACTGGACGGGCTGGGCCGCTTATCAAATTTACATCCTACGTACAGAGCTCTACCCTGCTCAGAGAGAGATTATCTTAAGTACCGTGAAGAGCGATCAACACGAAGGCGATGGGGCCAAAAGAATTTCATTCTACGACGCATGCAAAATAAATGCACAACAATATATTCGACGTAATTTCTTCAAATATTATTTACTCCTAAGATGTACGCATTTAGTAGCTAATACATCTGATAAGATACGTTTGTTTACACTTTGAGTATCATCATTTTAATCGAAATACTAAGTTACACTCCTGGAAATTGAAATAAGAACACTGTGAATTCATTGTCCCAGGAAGGGGAAACTTTATTGACACATTCCTGGGGTCAGATACATCACATGATCACACTGACAGAACCACAGGCACATAGACACAGGCAACAGAGCATGCACAATGGCGGCACTAGTACAGTGTATATCCACCTTTCGCAGCAATGCAGGCTGCTATTCTCCCATGGAGACGATCGTAGAGATGCTGGATGTAGTCCTGTGGAACGGCTTGCCATGCCATTTCCACCTGGCGCCTCAGTTGGACCAGCGTTCGTGCTGGACGTGCAGACCGCGTGAGACGACGCTTCATCCAGTCCCAAACATTCTCAATGGGGGACACATCCGGAGATCTTGCTGGCCAGGGTAGTTGACTTACAACTTCTAGAGCACGTTGGGTGGCACGGGATACATGCGGACGTGCATTGTCCTGTTGGAACAGCAAGTTCCCTTGCCGGTCTAGGAATGGTAGAACGATGGGTTCGATGACGGTTTGGATGTACCGTGCACTGTTCAGTGTTCCCTCGACGATCACCAGTGGTGTACGGCCAGTGTAGGAGATCGCTCCCCACACCACGATGCCGGGTGTTGGCCCTGTGTGCCTCGGTCGTATACAGTCCTGATTGTGGCGCTCACCTGCACGGCGCCAAACACGCATACGACCATCATTGGCACCAAGGCAGAAGCGACTCTCATCGCTGAAGACGACACTTCTCCATTCGTCCCTCCATTCACGCCTGTCGCGACACCACTGGAGGCGGGCTGCACGATGTTGGGGCGTGAGCGGAAGACGGCCTAACGGTGTGCGGGACCGTAGCCCAGCTTCATGGAGACGGTTGCGAATGGTCCTCGCCGATACCCCAGGAGCAACAGTGTCCCTAATTTGCTGGGAAGTGGCGGTGCGGTCCCCTACGGCACTGCGTAGGATCCTACGGTCTTGGCGTGCATCCGTGCGTCGCTGCGGTCCGGTCCCAGGTCGACGGGCACGTGCACCTTCCGCCGGCCACTGGCGACAACATCGATGTACTGTGGAGACCTCACGCCCCACGTGTTGAGCAATTCGGCGGTACGTCCACCCGGCCTCCCGCATGCCCACTATACGCCCTCGCTCAAAGTCCGTCAACTGCACATACGGTTCACGTCCACGCTGTCGCGGCATGCTACCAGTGTTAAAGACTGCGATGGAGCTCCGTATGCCACGGCAAATTGGCTGACACTGACGGCGGCGGTGCACAAATGCTGCGCAGCTAGCGCCATTCGACGGCCAACACCGCGGTTCCTGGTGTGTCCGCTGTGCCGTGCGTGTGATCATTGCTTGTACAGCCCTCTCGCAGTGTCCGGAGCAAGTATGGTGGGTCTGACACACCGGTGTCAATGTGTTCTTTTTTCCATTTCCAGGAGTGTATTTTCGTATAGATTTCTCGGCAATTACGCAAGTAAAGCCTAGTTTACACGGCGTCACGAGGTTGCAGGCAACTATGCTATATCTCCATACATACTCCGCAATCCACCATACGGTGCGTGGCGGAGGGTACCTCGTACCACAACTAGCATCTTCTCTCCCTGTTCCACTCCCAAACAGATCGAGGGAAAAATGACTGCCTATATGCGTCTGTACGAGCCCTAATCACTCTTATCTTATCTTTTTGGTCGAAATGTAAGTTGGCGGCAGTAAAATTGCACTGCAGTCAGCCTCAAATGCTGGTTGTCCTCAGTAGCGATTCACGAAAAGAACGTTCCTTTCCTCTAGAGACTCCCACCCGAGTTCCTGAAGCATTTCCGTAACACCCGCGTGATGATCAGACCTACCAGTAACAAATCTAGCAGCCCGCTTCTGAATTGCTTTAATGTCCTCCCTCAATCCAACCTGATAGGGATCCCAAACGATCGAGCAGTACTCAAGAATAGGTCGTATTAGTGTTTTATAAGCGGTCTCCTTTACAGATGAACCACATCTTCCCAAAATTCTACCAATGAACCGAAGACGACTATCCGCCTTCCCCACAACTGCCATTACATGCTTGTCCCACTTCATATCGCTCTGCAATGCTACGCTCAAATATTTAATCGACGTGACTGTGTCAATCGCTACACTACTAATGGAGTAATCAAACATTACAGGATTCTTTTTCCTATTCATCTGCATTAATTTACATTTATCTATATTTAGAGTTAGCTGCCATTCTTTACACAACTCCTGTCCAAGTCATCTTGTATCCTCCTACAGTCACTCAACGACGACACCTTCCCGTACACCACAGCATCATCAGCAAACATCCGCACATTGCTATCCGCCCTATCCAAAAGATCATTTATGTAGATGGAAAACAACAGCGGACCTACCACACTCCAGATGATACCCTCACCTCCGGCCACTGCGCATGCGCGCCGCGCGGTTGCGCAACTCGGTGGTGAAACTAAACACTTTCGGCGTCGTGTTCCTACTTTGGCGACGCTAGTTGCATGAGTTTTGAGTTTGTGTGTGTTCGTAGAGTGTAGACAAACTGAAATACGAAGTGGGGAACCGAGAATAATGATCACTTTTTGGATATCTATGCTTTGCATAGGTGTTTGTGGGATTTCAGTGATGCCGATTACAAAAAATAAGCAAAATATTGCTGCTCCTGAGACCTTCATGTGCGATCAGAACATAGATGGTTTGACAGTATCTGAGATGCAGCAAAAAATTTAGTGGGTTAGGAGCACATATACAAATGCATTAAGAAAAATACAGGCGAGTATTTCTAGATGTAGCAATGCTCTCGTCTACACGACTAAAATCCCATCGTTCGAGTTGACCAACTCTTTGTTAAGGAATATTGTTGACAGGGGGGGAAGACTACACAAATCAAGAAGCTGCATTCTTTATTCAATATTCAAAAATGGTTCAAATGGCTCTGAGCACTATGGGACTTAACTTCTAAGGTCATCAGTACCCTAGAACTTAGAACCACTTAAACCTGACTAACCTAAGGACATCACAAACATCCATGACGGAGGCAGGATTCGAACCTGCGACCGTAGATTCAATATTCATCTGTTTAAAACGTCGCAGCAGTGATTCCCATTCAAATACGTTATAATTTTGAAATATTGCCACTGTACAGATCTATCTTCAAGAGAGTAGTTTGAAAACCATTCTCTTCTTAATGCGCCCTGCTTCGAATAATTATTGGTGTTAATGAAAAAGCGTCATCACCAACTAAAACTGCATCTTTTAACATGTCGAGTGTTCTCGATTGTAATGCACGCAGTATGATAGGTAATTTAGTTCTGGTAACAGTGCTTCGTGCATTACAGTATCTTTATTCCTTATTGCACTATTTAGAAGAAACATGAAGAGTTCTGGTGACATTCTAAGATAACTGAAAGAACTTCTTGGGTCTTCCATTATAAATTATCTCAGCAATAATGCTGAGCAATCGAGTTGACGTGAGTTCTTCATCCAGTCATGAATCTAAACACATTTCTTATTTTTTTATTATGCAGCGATTCCACTCAACTAGATTTAACTCCATCACAACTCGTGCAACGTGCAGCTGCAAAAACTTTCATTTCAGACACAACTCAGAGACCCTCATACATGAAACCACTTGCGTGCAACTCATTCCACCCAACGAGTGGCGCAACCCAATGTCGTCGTGTAAACTAGCCTTAAATAAGATTTCGACACACAACGATTTACAACACATCCAGAACCGAATTCATAAACTAACTAAACCTGCCCAAAAGCAGTATTGTTTATTTTGTTCGGACAAACAAACAAACAAAAATAAGAACAAAAATTACGAGTGTTGATGTGACTGCATAAAGTATTTATTGAGTATGTAATGTACCCGAGAAGCGGATTATTCTCATGTCAAACCATTTTTGTTTCGTTCTAAGGAAAACTTAAGTATAGCATTACGCTGGGTCCACAGTACTAACTGGTCTCAACGGATTATTCAAATTAACCGTTTTCATTTTAAATGATTTTCACTGCACTGACTTCAAAACACGACGTCTTGGGGTGAGGTAAAACTGCCAACAATGTTCTACAAAACAGTTTCGTTTATTCTATTGCAATAAATCGACACTAATTTGAATCTGCATAAATGAGAGCTGCTTGACCAACGGATACAATAATCGACAATCGATTTTGAGAGAACAACAAACAAAACGTGATGTCAAAAATATTTACAACACATTCATTCACTTGCTCTGATACTGGAGTTACCGTGAAAAAAAAGGGAAGATCATCAACACTGTTCAGATGCAAAAATGACCGTCGTACGCTTAGAATGAAATCTGCAGAACTAAAATTTCTCTCGGATGCACAGTTGGTTGACTGTACACATAAAATTTTTCTGACAATTTTCTAGAGAGTCGCAAAAATTTTTCCTTTTTCATTCCAATAAGAAGCCACATTTTCGACCAATTTACAGTTCCGGTTATGTACCTGTCTAACTCATCTGTGAAAGCCGGACTGTCGTCAATATCTGTATCTGCCCACAAAGAAAGCCTCTATACTTTTGTTGGCGTTTGTGCTTGATGAGAATCTGCCGAGTACACTGTTTCTTCGATTTTTGCGCATGCCTCTTTCTCCATAAGGCTTTTCACCTGGTAGGAAAGGGAAGAAAATGACAGGCTTCATGGCAAATCAGCAGAATGTGAAAGTGCTACCATGTTCTGTTCTTAGAAACATCTGAATTATTTCCCAGCATTTCAGAACTTCGCCAAAGCAGCTCTCAGACTTTTCCTGGACAGTCTGACAATCAGTTTACATATATCCGGCTAACACATGAGGATGTACCTGAGGTCACCGTCTTTTCTGCTGCCGAATTTAGTTTTATTTGGTAGACAGCGCTTGGGAAGCGAGCATACTTTGGTCACTGGGGATTATTATATAGCAGTTAGTGGATCGTATGACTTACCTCTCCAATGACTCCACGCCTCTGAAATTCAGACAGAATTTTCAGATGGCGAAAACATGCCCACAAGAAAATAGCTAGCTCGTGGTGCCTCTGAATTATTAACTTTTCCTCTACCTAACTTTTCAGGCGGATTCACAAAAGGTTTATTTCAGATACTTCTCTGTCCTGTGGTTCTTTACTTCAGCGTATTTCAGGAGCGTCATCTTCCATGGCAACAGGACGTACACTGTAGGCGATTTCTCAGTGTCTAGTTGTTTTGATGCCTCCTTGAAGGGATGTAAGGAAAATCTGTGCTTTAAAATACCAGAAATAATTTACATGCTAAAGTATTCCAACTCAGTATAAAAGAACTGCAGCTTACATGTCTTCAGAAGAGACCATTTCAAACATAGTCGATCACGTGTTCCAACGAGTTCGACCGCTCCAGTGTTCTCTCAAGGCTGTGAACAAGACCACTTTACTTTGTATGCGTCACAAGTTCCTTCACCGCAGTGACAACAGAATGAAGTTGCGGGCAATTGACTGACATGTAATGCACACATTTATTTCTTAGCATATCACAGGAACAATTCAGTCCAGAATATCCACATGCGACAGCGATAATGTTGGCAGCTTGATCAGTCGTAAGCGGCACATCTTTGATAATATTCTCGTGAATACCAAGGGACATAAATCGTCTCAGCAATTCCTTACCAATACTTTCAACTGTTTAGGCTCTTCCGGAAACCTCGTCGTAAGCAATACGCGTGATCTGAGGTCTCGGTTAACAAAATAAGAAACTATATGTCAGGTAATGATTTCTCCTTGCAGTATATGTCCACATGTCTGTGGTCCCCGAACATTCACCTCTGTCCACGTAATAGATTACCTCAGGTATAATTTCATTTCCAAGATTTTTCGCTTTTTCTATTACGTGCCTTGAGACAGTTACGGGGTGGGGCATAATAGCTTTTCCGGATAGTTTCCCGCTAGTCGCTGCGATGCCAACTAATGTCTGAGCCAGATCCAAAACTCCTTCGTGTCCAATAGCTTCAAATGATCTCAAGTTCCGTGCCCACACGGACACACATTTGTCGGTAATCTTGTTCTGAGCAAATTTAGGAAGATGTTTTTGGTCAACACATGCCATTTATTTGTTAGAAGCACACAAACGGCGTGAAAAATGCCAAGTGCATAACGACCCTTTAACATGCACGTGACGTTCATAAATAGTTAACACTGTTGCCATCGGCATCTACCTTAGGCTGACCAAATTGAACTTTTGAGATTTGGATCAGGCTCTATGGTTCTGTACTCACCAGCCATTAGTTTTTGTTTTATTTCTCGTTTTCTGGTGGTACTTTCGTTTCTTTTCGAACCACTTGCAATTTCCGCACTCATTTCCTGTAGTAAAAAAAACATGTACGGTCAGTAGTATTCCATTCGACAAATAATAAGACGAAGTGTATTTTCAAAACACTAAATAAGAAGTTTTAAAAACGATTTCCTACAATTTATTAACGATTCGCGTCTCATTTATTTGCCTCCACCGTGATATTATTGCTACAAATTCTGTTGGAGCAGCTGTACTAGAAAGCATCTACTTTAGAGTGAAACTGGCACAGTGTTGTACAACTGCCACCGCCCTGGTTACAAAAATTTAAAAAGTGTAAACAGAACGCACGAACATGTACGAGGGGATTAGGGTCACTAGGGAAGGCGACAAAGTAGCCGATATGTGGAAAAACGGCAACCAACTAAGAAGCAATAAGTTGCATAATACAGAATGGCAGTTTTTTGGCGAATGCATCTGCAAAGATTAAAAAAAGCCATGTGCTCCTTTGGATTAAGCTCTAAAGTCATACTAGAGGGTTTCAAACGTAATATATATGTTTGTAGGTAGGAACAAAGAAATAGGAATATGTTGTCTGATCGTGATTTAGATTGGATGTGAAGTAATACAAAAATATATGAGAGGAAAATAGCCTTAGAAAAAGATAACGACAATCCAGAAAAGAGGGGAAATGTGTTATTATAAAAATGAGTACATGGAAGCAACAAAAGCAGTTTATTTGTAATTGAATGACGGCTGCAGATTCATCTAATTAAATTAATAATAAATCTACGCTGTAGGAGGAAGATACGTGGACACGCAACCGGATATGTTTGTAGACGTTTTGACGCATAGTCGTTAGTAAAAATAATTACCTCTGATAAATACCGACACAGATCTCACACTGACTCTCTCAGTTAACAAATAAAGCCATAATAATATATTAGGCTCTGTCTCCACTAATGATTCTTAGACGTATTTCTCTGACCTAACGCATTTGCTGCTGATTGTTTTAAACAAATAATTTGTGAACGTATACCAGCTCAACTACTTTTAACAATAACGTTGGGCAACTTCAACAATCGAATTGTGGCCAGATTATCTCTGCTTCACATTCTCTTCGACGCTTTATATGTTCAATATTACACTACGTTCTAACACTTCTAATGTAATGAGTTCTACGATTATTTGCTTGGACATAATGCACATAGCATTGGATACTGATCGTTATTTAAAGTATTATGTAGAATGGAGCCAAACTTCCAACTTTCGCGAACAGAAATAAATATTTCCGAGTGCACACGGACACACGCCAGCAATGGGAAAGTAAAGTACTGTATCTTGTTCAGTCTGAATACACATAAGACAGGACATTAGGATTTCTTACCATCCAGCTTCAGACACTACTACACATAGGTTCAGAAAACTTGGTTTGCTAAAATTAACAAAAAATCTTGCAGATAACTATAATAAAAATTAAATTGCCGAAAGGGGCAATTTAGTTTTTATTAATTACCTATGTAGCAGCGGTGCGTAGAACTTGCGGTTTCAACCCTGAGCTGCATATGTTGACAGATGGAGGAGGAGGAGGAGGAGGAGATGAGTGTTTAACGTCCCATCGACAACGAGGTCATTAGAGACGGAGCGCAAGCTCGGATTAGGTAAGGATGGAGAAGGAAATCAGCCGTGGCCTTTCGAAGGAACCATCCTGGCATTTGCCTCAAGCGATTTAGGGAAATCCGAAAAACCTAAATATGGACGGCTGGACGCGAGTTTGACCCATCATTCTCCCAAATGCGAGTCCAGTGTGCTAACCACTGCGCCATCTCGCTGGGTTATGTTGACTGAAACTTATTTTCTAACAATAGCTGTAAGTATTCTATGAAAGGCCGCGTCCACGGCGTGTAGTTTCGATTAAACTGCAAAAGTAAAATTTCCTTTATGAAATAGAAGTACAGTAGAGTCTGGATTATCCGATTTTTTTTTTTTTTTAGTTTCAAAATACTATCATCACTTTACTCATTTTAACAGGCAATACAAACAGAAGGAAATGACACATTTAAAACAAATTACCAGGTAAAGATACGAAAAGTTGAACACCATTTGACATATTCACGAGAGATTATTCACTATTCTCTAGACAGCTTTCCAAAAATACTTTGACACATATTTTTAATTTCGTCGTTGTGCGTATATTCTGCTGCTAAAATAGCGTTACCAACGGCAGCAGTTTCCTTCACAGCGGATGCTTGGACCCATATTCTTCCATTCATTCCAACAGCTATCTCGTGTGGTATACTGGTCCCTAGAATACGCAGCAATGGACAGTTTTTGCGGAGTATTTTCCTTATAAGATTGAAACTACAGCTGAATACGAATCCACCTTCTGGTGCAGGGCCAAGCTTGCCCTTCTTTCCATGGGAATCAACACAAACCAGTTCTGGTTCCATGTCCTTACTTGGCGATATCAATTTGGCAAATACGATGTCTCCAACTTGAACATTTGGTCGGTTCTTCTTCGTCGCCCCCTCGATGGCAAGATAGGACAGAGAAACTTGCTCGCTGGCACCGATGCCAACTTTGAATATGTTACCAGACTTATTAGTTATTGTTCCAACAACTGTTTCTCCCTTGCCTGGTATGTAGCGTTTCTGATGATAACCATCGACAAAATATGTGTTGGCACCTTTTTGCCTGATTATTCCACACCGTGACACAATCACTTTATCAGTTTCTAACCTAAGCCCTGGTCCTATTACAGATTGTGTTTTACCCGGCGGAAATGGAAGACCTGCAAAATTGTCACCTGGAATAACAACGTCACCCACTGAAACATCCATGGTCCATGTAAGCTATAAAGTCTCGACTAAACCACGCTGTCATATACACAACAGGGAATTGTAATGTGCTTTAACTTGCTGCCAGCGTTAAAACTATTTAATCTGAAGGTTTCGTGGAATAGCATGTGTTGCACAGATAATATAATTGTTGCCTCTCTACCTCCTTCTAAACATTAACTGCTTTCATCAAACATCGCACCCAAAAACGCTAGCGCCACAGTTCAATCTTCGGTTATCCGACCTTCTGTGTTATCCGACCCTTTCACCGCGCCGGCCGTGCGCCAGCCGACGACATGTCAGTGACTAACGTGTTGTTTGTTGATACTCAGTTCATTGTCGCCGTCTGCTACTCCTCACTCCTCAGTGCTATCTTACATCTGTAGTGGAGTGGACGCGTTGCACTTTGTTTATTGTAAAAATTTGTGGTGATTGCTTCAAAACGGAAAAAGGTGGTCGTTTCAATGGAAGAAAAACTTAAAGCTTTAAAAAGAATAGACAATGGTGAAACTTTATTAAAAGTGGTGACAGATTATAACATCGGGAAAACAACAGTTGGAGACTGGAAAAGGAACCGCAATGAAATTAAGAAGTGGTGTTCTCAGCGAGCAACCGCGGCTGTTTTGGAAGATCGGAAAACTATGAAAAAAAGTGATTATGAAAAACTAAGTGAAGCTTTGTTCCCATCGTTTACTCAACATAGAGATAAAGGTGTAGCCATGTCGGGACCTATTTTGTAGGAAAAAGGCGTGAAGTTTCGTAACGAACTAAACGAAGGTGAACCCGATTTCACAGCTAGTGGAGGCTGGCTCGATAGATGGAAGATAAGGAATTCGGCAACTTAATGTCTGTGGTGAAAAGCTTTCAACAAATTTTGAAGCTGTTCAGTTGTTTAGGAATAAACTTCACAAGGTATTGGACAAGGGGGTCAGGGATTTTCTCTGCCTCGTGATGACTGGGTGTTGTGTGCTGTCCTTAGGTTAGTTAGGTTTAAGTAGTTCTAAGTTCTAGGGGACTGATGACCATAGATGTTAAGTCCCATAGTGGTCAGAGCCATTTTATTGGACAAGGAAAACTTAACAGGAGATCAAATTTTTAACTGCGATGAGACTGGTCTCAATTACAAATTGTTACCGGAAAAAACATTAGCGTCAAAGGCCGAAAAGGCAGCGACAGGCTACAAACGTAGCAAAGAAAGAGTGACAATTCTTGCATGCAGTAACGCCACAGCAAATTTGAAAATGAAACTGTCTATGATAGGTAATCCAAAAAAAACCGAGAGCATTTAAAAATATATCTAAAAATGTTTTACCGGTGAAATATTACAACCAAAAAAATGCTTGGATGAGCTCACACATTTTTAAAGAATGGTTTTTTAACGAGTTCTTGCCACAGACTGAAAAGTTTTTGAAAGCCAACAACTTGGACTGTTGCTTCTAGACAATGCCACTTGTCATCCTAATGAAGATGAACTTCAAGATCAAGATATAAAGGCCATGTTTTTGCCTCCAAATGTCACATAGTTATGTCAGCCTATGGACCAAGGGACCTTAGAGAGACTGAAGAGAAAATTTCGCAGAAACTTGCTTTCCTCTTTAATTAATGCTATCGACAAGGGTAGAGTAGTTGCGCCGTATTAATTTCAAAGACGTAGCTTAAGATGTGGCCAAATCTTGGGAGAGTGTTGGAGCAAATACAATTGCAAAATACTGGAAATTTTTGCTACCGGAAAATCAAGAAAATTCTCCAGATAATGAAAATCTAGAGCAGCAGACCGAACCAGAAAATACTACCCTGCTTTCATTGTTACGGAAAGTTCCGGGATGTGCTGACGCCACAGAAGATGACATAAATGAATGGCCTGTCCAAGATGAAGGATTTGAAGTTCTCGCGTCCGTCGGCCGTCGGAATTTAATATATTATTATTGTTATTATTATTTTTTGACTGCTGTCGACTTCCGTGGTGGGCCTTGATAAAAATGATATTTCATTCAATTTTGATTTACGATTAGATGCTTTTGTGAAGTTCTCCTTTTTAACAATATTAATCTTAAATTATTTGTTACGTTAATGAATGTTAGACTCGCTGAATCTTAAAACATGAGCATACAGGTTGAACATTGGAATAAACTTTCCATACTAATTTCCTCGGCTAGTCAGTTCACTTTAAAGCAAAAGATCTTTAGTTATTAATTACAATTGCGGCCCACACACGCGCGAGAGTATTTTTTTTCTTACCTCCGTTAACCATTGTATTGTAGTCGGAGTCCTGGCTCTGGCTCTCGGCTATGGTACTGAAAATAAGAATCATAAAGCTACGTATTTTCTGCAACGTCGGGCGGCTGTGGAGAAAAATTAATATTATGCTAATATCGGGCGAGTTTTTCGCTTTCGCTAATTTTTCATAAGTTAATATCGCCACGTAATGGCGTCGTTGGCTGCATCGGCCGCTGCGATTGTTGAACTGTAAATTACTTGAATGCAGGTTAATTCAAGGAAGGCGGACATGAAATCGGGATCACCTCTTACAAATTAAAAGTGCACAATAATATTAAATCAATATATTATCTGCTTAACTCATACAAATACACTCCTGGAAACTGAAATAAGAACACCGTGAATTCATTGTCCCAGGAAGGGGAAACTTTATTGACACATTCCTGGGGTCAGATACAGCACATGATCACACTGACAGAACCACAGGCACATAGACACAGGCAACAGAGCATGCACAATGTCGGCACTAGTACAGTGTATATCCACCTTTCGCAGCAATGCAGGCTGCTATTCTCCCATGGAGACGATGGTAGAGATGCTGGATGTAGTCCTGTGGAACGGCTTGCCATGCCATTTCCACCTGGCGCCTCAGTTGGACCAGCGTTCGTGCTGGACGTGCAGACCGCGTGAGACGACGCTTCATCCAGTCCCAAACATGCTCAATGGGGGACAGATCCGGAGATCTTGCTGGCCAGGGTAGTTGACTTACACCTTCTAGAGCACGTTGGGTGGCACGGGATAGATGCGGACGTGCATTGTCCTGTTGCAACACCAAGTTCCCTTGCTGGTCTAGGAATGGTAGAACGATGGGTTCGATGACGGTTTGGATGTACCGTGCACTATTCAGTGTCCCCTCGACGATCACCAGTGGTGTACGGCCAGTGTAGGAGATCGCTCCCCACACCATGATGCCGGGTGTTGGCCCTGTGTGCCTCGGTCGTATGCAGTCCTGATTGTGGCGCTCACCTGCACGACGCCAAACACGCATACGACCATCATTGGCACCAAGGCAGAAGCGACTCTCATCGCTGAAGACGACACGTCTCCATTCGTCCCTCCATTCACGCCTGTCGCGACACCACTGGAGGCGGGCTGCACGATGTTGGGGCGTGAGCGGAAGACGGCCTAACAGTGTGCGGGACCGTAGCCCAGCTTCATGGAGACGGTTGCGAATGGTCCTCGCCGATACCCCAGGAGCAACAGTGTCCCTAATTTGCTGGGAAGTGGCGGTGCGGTCCCCTACGGCACTGCGTAGGATCCTACGGTCTTGGCGTGCATCCGTGCGTCGCTGCGGTCCGGTCCCAGGTCGACGGGCACGTGCACCTTCCGCCGACCACTGGCGACAACATCGATGTACTGTGGAGACCTCACGCCCCACGTGTTGAGCAATTCGGCGGTACGTCCACCCGGCCTCCCGCATGCCCACTATACGCCCTCGCTCAAAGTCCGTCAACTGCACATGCGGTTCACGTCCACGCTGTCGCGGCATGCCACCAGTGTTAAAGACTGCGATGGAGCTCCGTATGCCACGGCAAACTGGCTGACACTGACGGCGGCGGTGCACAAATGCTGCGCAGCAAGCGCCATTCAACGGCCAACACCGCGGTTCCTGGTGTGTCCGCTGTGCCGTGCGTGTGATCATTGCTTGTACAGCCCTCTCGCAGTGTGTCAATGTGTTCTTTTTTCCATTTCCAGGAGTGTATGCTTACATTTGCCAGCACTCGCAAGATGTCCGTCTACACACAACCAAGACAAGAGAAGAAGTGAAGACGACTAAAAAATTAACAAAAGAGCGTATATTGTCGTCTCTTTAGATCATTTTGTTATATTTCTTTGCACTCGAAACTTACACAGAGAAATTATTATTTTACGGGTACATTATAAAAAATCTGTATCATTCAAGTTTTAAATGTATCTTCTTTATAAATACTGTTTTTTAAGTGTTTCCCTATTGCCTCACTGGGGACGCTATATTGCCCCTCCGTAATGTTTATGTCATAAAAAATGTTCGTGTTTTTTGACATAAATATTTCCTATTTCATGTCCACAGTGTCCACACGCATATTTTTCTTTCACAGTCTACGTATGTCACATCGTATGTTTAAACCGTTGTAATTACTGAGATTTGTTGCACACAAAGTGTAATACAGATGAAGTTATTTACATAACAATATAATATACAATTGGTTACGTATACAGTCATGTACAAAAGAACATGGAATACAACTACTTTCATTTTGGCTGCTTCGTTTTAGGGTTGCAACTTTTGCAGTGTTCAAAGGTATACAATCACGAGTTATTCCTTAGTACTTGAAGTCCCAGGGGTGTCAACTGTTCGCTCCCCATTTGGCGCGGCCGTAGGGAAACCCTGGGGAAAACCTCGGCGGAGCGACAGACTAACTGCTTTGGTTACTTTCACTTAATTTTTTTTTTGGGGGGGGGGGGGGATGTCATTGGAGTACGGGATGTGCATACTTTGTCAAAATTTTTCGTTGCACTAGGCATAGAAATGAGGTCATTATAACAATTGATTGCGGTGTCGTTGATGATCTACGCCGCGACGTTTAGCTCGCGACGGCGCCGGTTGTTGTGCTCGGGGCTCGGCGTTCGCGGCGGCTGCGGAGAGGTCAACGCCCGCCCGACGCCAGCGCGTCTCTCGCCGTCGTGGAACGTCAGAATCAGCTGATCGGCTGCACGGTTGGCGATGCGGTTCTGTCTCGCCCGGGCGTGGCGGAGTTGGATGATATTCGCCCCCCGCGCTTGTTGGCAGGAGTCAGCTCTGCTACGCATCTCCGACGTAGTACACGAAACATACACACAACCAACGTAATATTGGTTTCCCGCTGCAGATGGTTACGCTGGTGGGAAAGAAGCATTTATTAGTGCGACAGTTGTTAAGTTTTCGCCAGTTTCCGAGTGTCAAGCCAGCACTGTCCTGCAGAATACATGACATGGATCTTCTCCCGTGAATGCAGTTTTGTTGCGCCACTGTTTCCATTACACGTCAGTTTTTGTCTTGATAAAATTATTTATTTTTTCGCCGCACTCGCAGGCACTAGTGAGTGTCCCAGTACGAGCTTAGCACAAACATTCCCTCATTGTATCTCAGCATACAAAGTTTATAGCTGTCATCCGCGAATGTGCGCTCACTACACCATCCTGCAGCCAACAAGGAGAGCGTATTGTGGCTGTCTTTAGTTTAACGGATGAGCGTTAGTGGGTTGACAGTTATCTGTCACTTCCACTAACCTCACATTGTGGTTCTGGTTGTTGTTGTTGCTACTGTTGGGTTGGCCGCCCTGCCTCCACGATGGCGTATTTTGATACTGTGTATGGCCCTGGTTTTGCGGTGGTCTGTTGTAACTACCTGCCATGTTCTGTGATGGACCTGGGTTGGCGTTCCATTGTGGCGCTGTGTTTTGTTGCCACTGTGGTGTCGGTTCATTACAACTACGCCACTGGTTTCGGTTGTTCCGCCATTGCGGATTGCCGTTACCATTATATCCATTACTCATACGTCCATCATGATGTCTCTTTCGATTTTGACGATTATAACCGTTGCCGTTATAACCATTGCCATTGTTTGTGCCTCGGTTCTGTTGCCGGTGCTCTTGCCTATTCCCGTTACCATTTGGTACTAAGTTACTACCGTTACTGTGGCTGCTATTGTAATCGGCTTTTTGTTGATTACAGCCTGCATGGTTCCACTTGTTTTCGGTTTTCATATCTTCGATCAATAAGTCAGCAGAATCCACTATTTCCATGAATTGTTCTATATCGTATTCCGGGACATTGATGAAATATCTTTTAATTTCACTGGACAACTTCATTTTTATTAATCTGATTATGTAACGATCGGACATTGGCTCGTCCCAGTACCTAGTTTTGTTTATATAGTTTTCAAAATATTTGCGTAACGTTCCCATCTTAGGATTGTACATTTCTGGACTGTATAACTCCTTGCGTAGTCTTTCTTGGACACTATCGGACCAGCATTTTTGCAAGAATGCACCTTCAAACTGTTGCTTCGTTAGACATTTATCGGACACGTCGGTGGCCCACAGTGCCGCGTCAACTTGAATAAAGGAGACCACGAACTGTATTCTATGTCTTTCCGTCCATGTCCTGGGAAACACATTCCTGAAGCTCTCAATAAATACCACAGGGTGGACATTTCGTTTTTCGCTATTGAAGGGTTGGAATGTCCTGTATTTTATTATATTGTCCTCTTTTTTGCGCATCTGATTGCTACATTCTGTGACATTCATTACTTCGTGATGTGCGCTGCACGGTATCGCATTTTGTTCGTGCCCGTAATTCACATTAGGTTGCGGTTGCGCATTCGCACCCTGCATACAGTCTGCGTTATTATAGTAGTCAGTACGCGGAGTCGTATTCATTATCTGTCCGCCACTGTTTTCCAACACAAGACAGTCTCCGCGCGACCTCCTGTTGCCAATTCGGCAACTCCGCTGTCACACGGGATTTGATCTGTGTAAATTCGGCGTGTAGTGCGGCAGCGCTAGCGCCAATATTTACACTCGCGGCCGCAGTCGCTTGTTCTACAGCTGTTTTTACATCGCTTTCAATCCTTGCAGATATCTCGCGATCCTTTACTTCTAGCCATTCATTAAATTCTTTTTCGACTATTTGAGCTTGCACTTCCAAATATGTATCAATACTTTTCCGTGCATCTATCTCCACATTATCCACGCGGGGACATTGTCTTCAAGCCTAGCCTGCGATATCTGTAGTTTTTGCATCTCGCCGGCTAAGCTTTGCACAAGATCGGGGATTTCTTTGCACGCGTCCCGCATCTCGGCAAGTTCGCTTTGGATACTGTCTAGTTTTGCTTCACTGCGCTGCTCTTGCTCACTGAGCTTTTGCATTAATTTTTTCTCCTGCTCATGTAGCATTTGAGCCAGTTTTTCGTCTCTTTCCCTGGCTCTTTCTTCGAGCCTACGCAGAAATTCAGCAAAAGAGTCTGCAATCGCTGAGCATACTGGTGCCCCGCTTAATCTAGCACTCGATTGGCCCCCCTGCCCAGGCAGTGGAGTTGTTACTCTATTCCCATTCTGCTGTGGAGCGTCATTCACTATCCACAGATCCTCGCCCCCCTCTCCGAGGAGGTGGCTTGGGATTCGTTTACGTTTTGCAAATGATCCTCACTTTCCATATTAACAGAATTTTGTTCTTCTGGTACGGATGCTTTAGGTTGTCCTATCTTACCCATACTAAATTCACTTTAAGCCACTGACAAATCTTTAACACTGATACACACACGAATAAGTATCCCCTCCAAAAATAAACGCACAAATACACAAATACACTCAATTTAAATTGCATTTTACTTACTATTTTTTTTTCGCCGAAGGTATCTCATGTGCATATGGGTTCGATATTCCGCACAGAGCTACACAGGATGCTTGCACAATAGGCCTTACCTTAATTATTTCTGTTTATCGAAATACTTTTTCTTTTCTTCACTTTTCCTTTTCCAGCTCTCCTCAGGGTGTGGTTTTGTTGTTGTACATGTAAAGGAATTCATGTAGGCATTAACATTTTACAACAATTAGACACATACATAATTGCATTCATTACAATAGAGTCAGATTTAATAAATTTCGTATTTTCTTTGACCGGGCGCCGATCTCGCGTCCGTCGGGCGTCGTAATTTAATATATTAATATTGTTATTATTATTTTTTGATTGTTGCCGACTTACGTGGTGGGCCTTGATAAAAATGATATTTCATTCAATTTTGATTTGCGATTAGATGCTTTTGTGAAGTTCTCCTTTCTAACAATATTAATCTTAAATTATTTGTTACGTTAATGAATGTTAGACTCGCTGAATCTTAAAACATGAGCATACAGGTTGAACATTGGAATAAACTTTTCATATTAATTTCCTCGCCTAGTCAGTTCACTTTAAAGCAAAAGATCTTTAGTTATTAATTACAATTGCGACCCACACACGCGCGAGAGTATTTTTTTTCTTACCTCCGTTAACCATTGTATTGTAGTCGGAGTCCTGGCTCTGCCTCTCGGCTATGGTACTGAAAATAAGAATCTTAAAGCCACGTATTTTCTGCAACTTCGTGCGGCTGTGGAGAAAAATTAATAT
This sequence comes from Schistocerca americana, assembly GCF_021461395.2. Classification (NCBI taxonomy): domain Eukaryota; kingdom Metazoa; phylum Arthropoda; class Insecta; order Orthoptera; family Acrididae; genus Schistocerca; species Schistocerca americana. The sequence continues at coordinate 535,671,560 of NC_060124.1, forward strand.
TATGCTAATAGCGGGCGGGTTTTCAGCTTCCGCTAATTTTTCATAAGTTAATATCGCCACGTAATGGCGTCGTTGGCTGCATCGGCCCCTGCGATTGTTGAACTGTAAATTACTTGAATGCAGGTTAATTCAAGGAAGGCGGACATGAAATCGGGATCACCTCTTACAAATTAAAAGTGCACAATAATATTAAATTAATATATTATCTGCTTAACGCATACAAATATGCTTACATTTGCCAGCACTCGCAAGATGTCCGTCTACACACAACCAAGACAAGAGTAGAAGTGAAGACGACTAAAAAATTAACAAAAGAGCGTATCTTGTCGTCTGTTTAGATCATTTTGTTATATTTCTTTGCACTCGAAACTTACACAGAGAAATTATTATTTTACGGGTACATTATAAAAAATCTGTATCATTCAAGTTTTAAATGTATCTTGTTTATAAACACTGTTTTTAAGTGTTTTCTTATTGCCTCACTGGGGACGCTATAAAGTGACAAATGAAGCAATAGTCAACATGGTAAACGAAAAAGAAGAAGGCGAAGATGCGGATGTAGTGGAGGAAAGCGCGCCCAAGATTTCTCACAACGAAGGACACAAGGCCTTAGAAATTGCTTTAAAATATGTAGTGCAACTGGAGGAAACATCGTCTACCGAGGTTTTACTTCTTAAGAGACTACGTGATTTAGCGGCAAAAAATCGGCAAACAGCTGGCAAACAAAAGACAATTACTAACTTCTTCACACAGTAAATATCTGTTCAGTCTAATTTGATTTGTATTGTATTAAATGTTTAACTCATTTGGCCTATTTTAGTTTAATTTTTGTGGGTTTTTTTTGTAGTATTTTCCGTGTTATCCGACCTTCCCGCTTATCCGACCTTGCCGCGGCCGGTTTATGTCGGATAATCGAGACTCTACTGTACATAAATTAGCGAGAAAATAAAGTGTATGTTTAGAATTTTGGGCATAAAAGGTAACAATGTAAACGCCGCTAAAATGATTGTAGAGGTGCGCAGCGCACGCCTTCTTCTTGTACTGTGCGGAGGAAGCGGCCCGCGCGGTGACGTCATGGCCTCCTATTGCACAGTGCGGTGTCAGCCAGTGGGCTGGACTGATGTGTGGAGTTGAGAGGACTGGCCCATCCCACCGCATTCAGCTCACAAGCAGGTGGCCCAGCCCTGTCTGTGCGGTGACGGCACGTGCTCATTTCGTCCGAGATTGGCTGCTCAGCTGTCAACTGCACAAACTATTGCAACAATGGTTTCTGAATGTTTAGATTTCCTAGCGGCCCTGAATAAAGAAAAAGATGGGCCATAGACTGCCGGAGAGACATTCAGGAACCACCCGGCGCTCAACTTTGTATTGTAAATATACGTTAGTAAAAATAGTTATAAACATGAAACCAACTGTATGAAATTACGTTTCTTCCTAGTCAAAAACTGTACTGAAGAATTCGTCTCAAAATTTCTCGATTCTTGAGATATTTTCGCAACTGGCAAAGAGGATGGTTCAAATGGCTCTAAGCACTATGAGACTTAACATCTGAGGTTCAAAAATGGCTCTGAGCACTATGGGACTTAAAAGCTGTGGTCATCAGTCCCCTAGAACTTAGAACTACTTAAACCTAACTAACCTAAGGACATCACACACATCCATGCCCGAGGCAGGATTCGAACCTGCGACCGTAGCAGTCACGCGGTTCCGGACTGAGGCGCCTAGAACCGCTCGGCCACCGTGGCCGGCAACGCCGGTCAACTGCTGCTTGTGTATGAGAAATCGATTGGAAACTTTCCTCATGTCAGCACGTTGTAGGTGTCGCCACCGGCGCCAACCTTGTGTGAATGCTCTGAAAAGCTAATCATTTGCATATCACAGCATCTCCATCCTGTCGGTTACATTTCGCGTCTGTAGCACGTCATCTTCGTGGTGTATCAATTGTTTTGGTTGGCAGGAGAGCCAACACCGGGTTACTAGCGGAGGCCGAAAGGCACGCGTTTTAGCTCACGCAGGCTGGCGTGAGGTCTGGAACAGGACAAGGAAATTAGAATTTAGAAAAACGGACGTAGCTGGTGGAATACTTAACTTTAATCCGTTAATGAAGAACGTCGGTCTTGACGGCACATGATTCACAATATCAATAGCAACTGATAATGGCGCCTTGCTAGGTCGTAGCAAATGACGTAGCTGAAGGCTATGCTAAACTATCGTCTCTGGAAATGAGAGCGTATTTTGTCAGTGAACCATCGCTAGAAAAGTCGGTTGTACAACTGGGGCGAGTGCTAGGAAGTCTCTCTAGACCTGCCGTGTGGCGGCGCTCGGTCTGCAATCACTGATAGTGGCGACACGCGGGTCCGACGTATACTAATGGACCACACCTAGCAAGTGTGGTGTCTGGCAATTTGAATGGCCAGTAGTGTATGTCGCTGAATATGTTTCTAAAAATACTTACTTTCACACACATTTGTTTTCTTAGGTCTCACAGAAGAAGTTCTCGCACAAACTCCACGAAATTGTGGTTTTGAAACTATTGGGAGTGTATTAAGAGAACCATAACAAGAAGAACACAAAATGGACTAGAAACAGTAGCACAGAGGTGGCCAACCCACACTATTTTATCAGTTTCATTTTTATATGTACATCTTGGTATTGCTCGAATAAATTCAAATGTAATTTTCAATAAAATAAATGTCGTGTGACTAGAGCCTCCCGTCGGGTAGACCGTTCACCGGGTGCAAGTCTTTCGATTTGACACCACGTCGGCGATTTGCGGTGTCGATGGGGATGGAACGATGATGGTTAGGACAACACAACACCCAGTCCCTGAGCGGAGAAAATCTCCGACCCAGCCGGGAATCGAATCCGTGCCCTTAGGATTGACATTCTGTCGCGCTGAACACTTTTTTTTTTTTTCATTTTGTTCGATATAGTCTGTCGCGTTTGGTCTGGGCGGACGTCACAAGACATCCGTTCAAATTGATCGTTGATTCCTTGACTCAGTTTTTTTTTTTTTTATTTTAGAGAGCATGCAGAACTCTGAGTGAACACGCTGAGCTACCGTGCCGGCGCCCACCCATCTATCGGGGGCGACAATTCTCAATTATAACAACACTGATATTGACAGATGAAAACTTTTTACCAGATTTTTATATGGTCGCTTCCTTGTCTGTCTGTCTGTTTGGTACGAGTTTGGCAACTGATTTTAAACTGAATTTCTGATGAGTTACGAACTCGAAGTTTTAAAGGTAGTACAGAACTGGATGGAAATACAATATTAGCGTCTTTTCTTGTCAATCTGTTCAGTAGGGGTAGAGGTGCAGATTAAAAAGGTTGCTAATGCCTGACATCTCGGCTGCTTTGCAGGATGGGCATGTTGTGCAGGTAGTATCAGAATGCGTTCCAGGCAGTATGCGGACATAACTGAGCAGAGAGTTGGGGGAAGAAGAGATAGATATCGTTTTCTTGTCCGCCTGTCTGTTCAGTAAAAATTTTGTAATTGATTTTAAACTAACTTTCCGTTGAGATAGAGACTCGAAATTTTAAACATAGCTCAGAACTGGACGAGTTCCTTTTCTGATGTGTGGTGGTGAGTACTTCGTGTATTCCTGCCACTTCCCACCTACCTGTACCAGTCGCAAATTGTTCGCGAGAAGAACGATTGCTTGTTAGCCTCCATGTGAGCTCGAATTTCTCTAATTTTTACCTTTGTGGTCTTTTCGTGAGATTTACATAGGAGGGAGTAACATATTGGTTGAATCAGGTAAACAGAAACTCTAGTAATTTTAAAATTTACCACATGTCCCGGTTGTAATCACATCAAATGTATGAAATCGATTGAAACATTTCACACATGCAAGACTAAAAAAAAGAAAGAAAAAATTATTATTTAACAACGAGTTTTTAATATACACAGTTGTTAAAACCCCTTAAAAATAATACTGGAAATTTTTAATCGTGGTTTCGTAGTTACTATGAAAATACTTGTATGATTTAAAACGAAAAACGTGGGTCTCATCCAATGGATAACTAATTCAAGAGCAGCTCATGTCCTTACTATTACATTACTTCCTGACGAACGAGCGGCCGGCCGCTGTGGTCGAGCGGTTCTAGTCACTTCAGTCCGGAACCGCGCTGCTGCTGCGGTCGCAGGTTCGAATCCTGCCTCGGGCATGGATGTGTGTGATGTCTTTAGGTTAGTTAGGTTTAAGTAGTTCTAAGTCTAGGGGACTGATGACCTCAGATGTTAAGTCCTATAGTGCTCAGAGCCATTTGAACCATTTTGAACGAACGAGCGAGGTGGCGCAATGGTTGGCACACTGGACTTGCATTCGCGAGGACCACAGTTGAAACCTGCGTCCGGCGATCCTGATTAAGATTTTCCGTGATTTCCCTAAATCACTTCAGGCAAATGCCGGGATGGTTCCTTTCAAAGGACACGGCAGACTTCCTTCCCCATTCTTCAGTAATCCGATGGGACCGATGACCTCGCTGTTTGGTCCTCTTCCCCAAATCAACCAAACAACCTAACTGACCCATGAGCTCCTTACTATTATGCACTGCATGCGTCCGACATTTTTCGTTTTTACGGGAATTTTCATAGATATCAAAAATCCAGTCATAAATTTTCACAACCATCTGTATGGGGTTAGGAATCAGTGCTGGGCTAGAAGAAATTATTTTAGTCCGATTTAAAAACGTGATGTATTAGAAATTCATTTTTACTCAAATAATTTGTAATGTATTTCTTCCCCACCGTTCGTCCTGTATAGGGAAGAAGTAACGGTGAAAACAAGAAAAGGTTTAGGGGTGGAAGAGCGAAACGATGAGGTTCGTTGATCACATTTCTGTGCCCAACGAATGTGAGGAAGAATTGCAAGAACTTTTAAAGGGAATAAAAAAATTGCGTAGACTCATAGTCTAGATTGAGAATTAACAGAAATAAGACGAAAGTAATGAGGAGCGGGAGAAACGAGATTAGAGGTAGACTTAACATCAAAATTGGGAACAACGTAATAGATGAAGTAAAGCAATTGTGCTGCTTTGGAAGCAGGCTACCACATGACAGACGAGGCAAGGAGGATGTAGGCAAATAGGGAATTTCTCGCTAAATTTAATCTAATAATATGAAACAGAAGCCTTAATGTGGGAAAGAAAATGTTTGAGAATGTTCGACTGGAGCACAGCGTTGCAAGCAAATGAATCATCGACAGTGAGTAAATGGTAAAAGAGGATCAAGGCGTCTGAACTAAAGTGTTACAAGAGGACAATAAAAATTAAGCTTACTCATATGATGAGTAATTAATGTGTAATTTTTTTGCATTAGAGGGGAGGAAAGAAATAACCCAGCAAATAATGATGAAGAATGTTCAGTGATGTTCAGTGTGAGTGTTGGCAGAGAAGAAGAAGTCGTCGTGAAGCGCGTCAAACTATTTTGAAGACTGATGACCCAAAAACGGTATATAAATGACAAAATAAAAATAATGTGTACACATGAAATAAAAATATGTGCAAGTAACAAGTTTTACTGATGCGAAATGTGTTCAGTATGGAAGAGGACAGCAGATTTAAGCAGACTAATTTGTCTCACGTGATTCACATAGGACGTGTGCTCCTTCATTAAAATAAACGTGAATCATTATAATCCAGAAAATCCGTACCCAGCCCCAAAGTTGGTACGAATACCTTAGTGCTTTACTATGACTGGACCTACTGCAGGTCGTATGACGTCTGAATTGAGTTACCGAGCCGTGATAGGGGGGATCTATAGTTTAACATGGATTCTAAGGCGCGGTACACCTTGGCATGTTTCACACTAAAAAATTACTTTCAGACTGGAAAGAAACGACAAGTGACAGAGAAATCCTAGGAGCGACTGGGAATCTAACCGTGTACTTTACAATTTCTAATCTGGCACCTACACAATGGGGCATCAAGCCACGCTAAATGACTATATATAGGTTTTTTTATAACACCAAGAACATTTCTCAATGAACATATCAGAATACTTAAACTACTAATTGTAACTGAAATCTGCAAACGCCTGTTCATAGAAATTTGAAAGGCGTACTTACCTAAATGTTAACCTATATGTAAAAATTGTCAAACTCTGATTCCCATATCAAACAACCGTGCAGTTGAAGTACTTTACAATGTGTAAGTACTCAACAACTTTACTACAGCCACTTTACCCATACAAGTATACTATCACGATTGTTGGAAAATAATCTGACTCTGCGTTATGTGCACATATGTTTTGTTGGGATTTCTTTTCCCATCAATCTTCTGACTCATCTTCTGTCATGGCGGTTGCCACGACTTCCTCTCTGGTACCAAACTCTTCATCTCAGACTAGCATTTGCGCCCTACCTCGTCAATCATTATTTGTTGAACATGGATTGGAGCCCTAAGTTCGACAAGCACATGATTCACAAAAAATGTAAACCCTCTTTCGGAGTCATACACGATGGTTTATTCAACGGTTCACCAGTTCACTTTTTCCTGCAGCATCTTGTTCTGTTTCTAGCTTTCACCTGTCACAAAATTTACCATTTGACATAATACTGTACGAACTCTGATAATAATATATGATTGACATTGATATGGTGTTTCTTTCCAATATTTCGTAACAAAATTATGCTTTATAAGATTGTCTTTACAGTCGACATTCGACCAACTGCATTACTCTGATTTTCCCACCACAAAATTTCTATATTTACAAATCTTTCAACAAAATAACCGTTTTCATTACTAGTTACCTGCAAAATTTACGTTAAAAATTTGAGTCACATTTATAAAATTAACGTCTTCTTCATTAGCAAACATCTTTACAGGCAAGTAGATGCTTTCTTTACATAAATTAAAATACACCCTCTTTGTTCCCATTTTACGCCATTTCAATCCCGTTTTGTTCAAATAAATTAAATGTTAGTAGTATATATCGTGATAAAACCAATGAAATTTTTTCTCTGATTTAATATTTTCACATAAAACATCACATTGGAGATAAACAAAAGGTAGCTCGTCTGTTTCTGCCTACCTTTCAACATCATATATGTTTTCGCTCTCTTTTAACAAAAATTTCATCTTTTAAAACAAGGATATATTTTATTTTCTCATCAGAGTAGTCTCCATCAACAAAAAAACTTCAATTTCCTCATAATGATGTCGTCAATTTATTGCTTCATCGATACAAGGTCCCACATTTTTAAAGCTGTTTTTAACACTCTTTTTAATTCAGTACAATCTGCCTTGAATTCGAAAATACGCTGACTGTTTCCTGTTTTAAATTTCGCTAAGTTTTGAAAATTGCAAAAATTCTTGTGCCTTCAGTTTCGAAAACTGATTATTGCTCTGTATTTCCATAGTTCAGTTTTATGTGATAACGGTTCATTTTGGTTCCAATTTTGTATTCAGTTATCGAAAATGTTTCTGTGAATACTGTATTCTCATTATTTCCACCAAACCTGGTATTTTCGCTTCCCTCCCCCCCCCCTCTCTTCCCACACTGCTTATTGGTTGGTCAAACGACACGTCCACGTCGTCGTTGTACCCTCCCCCTTGTCCATTCAGGTCTGAATCAACTTTAGCTTCCTGTACAGCCATTTTCGTGTCACACGAATCATTAACAATTCACCAAAACAAAGAACAAAATTTTTTATTTATTTTCCTGAAAAGTGTTTTATTCTAAGTCCAATATAGTTCTCACACACCAGTAAACATTGTTGTGTCTTGCTTGCACGAACTCCACCCCTGCCCATTCTTTCTAGTCGAAGAAGCTGAAAAATACAGTTTACGTAACTGTCTGATTTTTCCACAGCATAATGAACTAAGCACCCAGTTGAAATGTACCGCCCTCCATAACCACAGTAAATACTTCAGCATACATAACTGCCAGCCCAAGATAATACTACTAGGGACTTTTTTATCGCTGTGCTTACGATATTTTAATAACACCACATTTGGTTAAGGATGTACATCGTATGTACGCTACTGTCTACTATATTGTTAAATTACGATGAAATACATGGGAGGTTCGATACGCCAATCAATGGATAGATTAAAAAAAGTGGAATGGATAAGAATGAATAAGCTAAAGTTAGATATAGCGACAATTAGTGAAGTGTGGTGGCAGGAAGAACAGTACTTCCGGTCAGATCAGTACAGCATTATCAGCAATAAATGAAATAGGGGCATTGCATGTGTAGGCTTTATTATGAATAAGGAAACTGGAGTGCTGGTGACCTGTTACGAACAGCATGTTTAATGCATTATTGTAGTCAGTGTAACATCCACGAGATAAATTTTGGCTACAGTGCGACGAGAGGAAATTATGCCTCTAACGGTTATAAACATCATCCATTCGACGTTTGAAAAAACAGTGAAAACGAATGAAAACGATGATAAATATTAATTATTTATATAATATTCTATGATGTAATTGGACATATCGATGTGTATCATACAAAGACAATGATAATTGTAAATTCTTTTTATGATCTGCGTTTGTTTTCCTTCGTTTTTACCTTTTGTTGGTTGGCTTTTGTAGGTTGCGGACGCATATCAAACTGAGGTCTGTTAAGAAATTGTAATTATTTGTTAATTATTACTTGAAAATAGAGTTCATTATTATTATAAATATGAGTGAATAATTATTTGTAACTTTAATTCCTCTCTCAGTAAGCATTATCTGTGTTAATTATTTCTTTCCGCTGCAAGGAGCGCAGCCATTGATGATAGCGATTTGTATCGCGTTTTTCTCTGTGTTTTCCTTAGAAACAAATCAAATGTTTGCTTGATGAAGTCTAAATAGTGCACAATACGAAAGTAGATTTTATAGAGTTTAATAAGCATTTTAAATATTTACTCATTTGCTCTAACAATAGAAAGTCTCTATCAATTGTCTGTCGCCATCTTAAAATTACCTCAGCGGCAAATTCAAATTTAAATTACGCAACTCTGCAGAATAAATGCCGAAGGTAATACAAATGTGTAAAAATAAATGTACACCGGTGGTCCCGAACTCATTTTAATGAAAATGATTCGAATCAGATTGGTTCTTTAAAAACAGTGCTCATAGCACGATCCTTATAAGAAACTTTTCTAGCTGGTGTATGGAGCCGAAATTAATTACGCACGAGTTGCGAAGAATATTGTTTCAGGTAACATACGTCAGTGTTGTGCGCGGCTGATATTCGGTGGTTTTAATGATCATTTTGCTGAAGATAACTGCTTCCATCTTAATCAATAGTTGTAACGAATCTGTTGTATGAACTGTGATTTAGTGACACTTACACAACTTACAGACAACACTTTAACACGACATTAACTTGGAGTTCTTTAGCAACTTGATCAAATCTTTAGCTGGGAGAAAAATTATTTAGTAATTACTCAATGTAATAAAATAAGATTATCATTTCCAGTTACAAATTAGTTAAATACCAAACCACTGAATAAAACAGCGAATGCCACATCAGGATAGATTCGAAGGTAACACCCGCCACAGTAGTAAAAGTGAATATGCCAACAAAGTCAGCAGATGATGACGAGATTGAGAGAATACGTCATAAGATAAAGCAAATTATTCAGAAATTTACTGCAGAAATTGAGTAAAAGGAAGAATCGATTGATAGGACACTTCCTGAAGCATCATGAAAGAGTGAAACTGATAACGGGGGGGAAGTGCGGAAGGTAAAAATTGTAGTTGGAGGCCAAGGGATGTATAGCGCAAGGACGTTCAAATGGACGCAGCTCGCAGTAGTCATTGGGAGAGGAAAAGGCTTGCACAGAGTAGACTAGCGTGCAGAGATGAACCAATCAAGTCTCAAGACTGAAGACGTCGTCAGCAAAGCGAGCCGCCTTTCTTTGAGCTTTTTCTCTGTTTTCCGTCAATCCTGTCTGGTAAGTACCCCATCTGTACTGTTGTATTTCTTTTATTTCCATCATTACTTCTTCGATGTACAGATTGAACAGTAGGGGCGAAAGACTACACCCCTCTCTTACATACTTTTTAATCCGAGCACTTCGTTCTTGGTCTTCCACTCTTATTATTTCCTCTTGGTTCTTGTACATATTATATATTACCCGTCTTTCCCCATAGTTTACCTTTACTTTTTTCAGAATTTCGAACATCTTCCACCATTTGACATTGTCGAACGCTTTTTCGAGGTTAACAAATCCTATGGACATGTCTTGATTTTTCTTTAGTGTCACTTCCATTATCATCCGTAATGTCAAAACTGCCTCACTGGGGAATTTACTTTTCCTAAAGTCAAACTGATCGTCATCCAAAACATCCCCAGTTTTCATTTCCATTCTTCTGTGTATTATTCTTGTCAGCAGCTTGGATGCATGAGCTGTTAAGCTGATTGTACTTGTCAGCTCTTCCAGTCTTCAGAGGAGTATGGATGATATTTTTCCGAAAGTCAAATTGACCTCTTACAAATTCTGATTTTAATCATGGATCCCGTATCTCATCTAAATCGACACCTATTTCTTCTTCCCTCACATCAGACAAATCTTCACCCTCATAGAGGCCTTCACTGTAATCCTTCCACCTATCCGCTCCCTCCTCTGCATTCAACAGTGGAATTCCCGTTGCACTCTTTCCATCCTTGCTTTTAATTTCACCGAACGTTGTTTTGACTTCCCGTGTGCTGAGACACTCCTTCCGACAGTCATTTCTTTTTCTGTTCTTCACATTTTTCATGCAGCCATTCCGTGTTAGCTTCCCTGCACTTCCAATTTATTTCATTCCTGTACGACTTGTATTCCTGTAGTTCTGAATGTCCCTGAACATTTTCGTACTTCCTTATGTCATTGATCAACTGAAGTGCTTCTACTGTTCAAATGGTTCAAATGGCTCTGAGCACTGTGGGACTTAACATCTGAGGTCATCAGTCCCCTAGATTTAAAACTACTTAAACCTAACTAACCTAAGGACATCACACACATCCATGCCCGAGGCAGGATTCGAACCTGCGACCGTTGCAACAGCGCGGTTCCGGACTGAAGCGCCTAGAACCACTCGGCCACACCGGCCGGCACTTCTACTGTTACCACGGTTTCTTCACAGATACTTTCTTTGTATCTATGTTTTTCTTCCCAATTCCTGTGATTGCCTTTTTTAGAGGTGTCCACTCCTCTTCAACTCTGCTGCCCCCTGAGCTATTCCTTATTGCTCTATCTATAGCCTTAGAGAACTTCAAACGTGTCTCGTCATTTCTTACTACTTCTGTATGCCATTTCTTTGTGTATTTATTCTTCCTGACTAATCTCTTAAACTTCAGCCTACACTTCATCACTACTACATTGTGATCTGAGTCTCTATCTACTCCTGGGTACGCCTTACAATCCAGTATCTGTTTTTTGAATCTGTGCCTGACCCTGATGTAATGTAACTGAAATCATCCCTTATCAACCGGTTTTTTGCAAGTATACCTCCTCAAAAAAATGGTTCGAATGGCTCTGAGCACTATGGGACTCAACTGCTGAGGTCATTAGTCCCCTAGAACTTAGAACTAGTTAAACCTAACTAACCTAAGGATATCACAAACATCCATGCCCGAGGCAGGATTCGAACCTGCGACCGTAGCGGTCTTGCGGTTCCAGACTGCAGCGCCTTTAACCGCACGGCCACTTCGGCCGGCTATACCTCCTCCTCTTATGATTCGTCAGGATAGTATTCGCTATTACTAGCTGAAATTTGCTACAGGACTCAATTAGTCTTTCTCCTCTCTCATCCCTTGCCCCAAGCTGACATTCTCCTGTAACCGTTTTTTCTGCTCCTTCACCTACAACTGAATTCCAGTCCCCCATGACTATTAGATTTTCATCTCCCTTTACGTACTGCATTACCCTTTCAATATAGTCATATATATATTCTCTATCACTTCATCTTCAGCTAGCGTCGTCGCCATGTATGCCTAAACTATCGTTGTCAATGCTGGTTTACTGTCGATTCTGATAAGAACAACCCTATCACTGAACTGTTCAAAGTAACACGCTATCTGCTCTACTTTCTTATTCGTAACGAATCCTACTGCCGTTATGCCATTTTCTGCTGCTGTTGATATTATCCTATACTCATCTGACCAGATAGCCTTGTCTTCTTTGCATTTCACTTCACTGACCGCTAGTACATCTAGATCGAGCCTTTGCATTTCGCTTTTCAGATTTTCTAGTTTCTCTACCACCTTCAAGCTCATAGAACGTTATTCTTTCGGTGGTTATTCAACTTTTTTTCTCATCGTCGCATCCCCCTTGGCAGTCCTCTCCCGGAGATCCGAATGGGGGACTACTCTGGAATCTTTTGGCAATGGGGAGATCATCATGACACTTTTTGAGTTACAGGCCACATGTCCTGTGGATGGCAGTTATGTGTCTTTGATTCAGTGGATTCCACTGCCTTCTGCATCCTCATGTCGTTGATCATTGCTGATTCTTCCGCCTTTAGGGGCAATTTCCCACCCCTAGGACAGGAGAGTGCCCTGAAGCTCTGTCCGCTCCTCCGCCCTCCTTGACAAACCCGTTGGCAGAATGAGGGTGTGTTCTTATGCCGGAAGTCTTCAGCAGACAATGCTGATTATTAATCAAAATTTAAGCACTGTCGGCTTTTGTACTCGGCACCGACGACGTTTTGATTACTAATCAAAGACACTATCCCTAGACTGCGGGTGTTAACATCACATCCGAATGCCCCACTAATCTAGTTGCACGATTCGACCAGACAGTAAAATGACCCCACATTCAAACTTTGGCAGATGCTGACAACGCTCTCTCGTACCAGTTTGCAACATGGCTCGGTCCTTCAGAGAGACCACTCAAAACCTGACGCTGTTTGCTCCCCTTATATACCGCACCAGGCCTGGTTACAACGCTAAACACGAGCGACAGTAGCGCAACCTATTTGTCACAAAGAACTGTAACTCGAGTCATTTATATACCCGTTGGTGATGTGTATGTACGAGGGCAGTTCAATAAGTAATGCAACACTTTTTTTCTGAAACAGGGGTTGTTTTATTCAGCATTGAAATACACCAGGTTATTCCCCAATCTTTTAGCTACACAACACTATTTTTCAACGTAATCTCCATTCAATGCTACGGCCTTACGCCACCTTGAAATGAGGGCCTGTATGCCTGCACGGTACCATTCCACTGGTCGATGTCGGAGCCAACGTCGTACTGCATCAATAACTTCTTCATCATCCGCGTAGTGCCTCCCACGGATTGCGTCCTTCATTGGGCCAAACACATGGAAATCCGACGGAGCGAGATCGGGGCTGTAGGGTGCATGAGGAAGAACAGTCCACTGAAGTTTTGTGAGCTCCTCTCGGGTGCGAAGACTTGTGTGAGGTCTTGCGTTGTCATGAAGAAGGAGAAGTTCGTTCAGATTTTTGTGCCTACGAACACGCTGAAGTCGTTTCTTCAATTTCTGAAGAGTAGCACAATACACTTCAGAGTTGATCGTTTGACCATGGGGAAGGACATCGAACAGAATAACCCCTCCAGCGTCCCAGAAGACTGTAACCATGACTTTACCGGCTGAGGGTATGGCTTTAAACTTTTTCTTGGTTGGGGAGTGGGTGTGGCGCCACTCCATTGATTGCCGTTTTGTTTCAGGTGGGAAGTGATGAACCCATGTTTCATCGCCTGTAACAATCTTTGACAAGAAATTGTCACGCTCAGCCACATGACGAGCAAGCAATTCCGCACAGATGGTTCTCCTTTGCTCTTTATGGTGTTCGGTTAGACAACGAGGGACCCAGCGGGAACAAACCTTTGAATATCCCAACTGGTGAACAATTGTGACAGCACTACCAACAGAGATATCAAGTTGAGCACTGACTTGTTTGATGGTGATCCGTCGATCATCTCGAACGAGTGTGTTCGCACGCTCCGCCATTGCAGGAGTCACAGCTGTGCACGGCCGGCCCGCACGCGGGAGATCAGACAGTCTTGCTTGACCTTGCGGCGATGATGACACACGCTTTGCCCAACGACTCACCGTGCTTTTGTCCACTGCCAGATCACCGTAGACATTCTGCAAGCGCTTATGAATATCTGAGATGCCCTGGTTTTCCGCCAAAAGAAACTCGATCACTGCCCGTTGTTTGCAATGCACATCCGTTACAGACGCCATTTTAACAGCTCCGTACAGCGCTGCCACCTGTCGGAAGTCAATGAAACTATACGAGTCGAAGCGGGAATGTTTGAAAATATTCCACAAGAAATTTCCGGTTCTTTCAACCAAAATTGGCCGAGAAAAAAAATGTGTTGCATTACTTATTGAACTGCCCTTACTGCACTTACATTGATATCCGACGATGTGTTCTCGGTGCTTCACTTCTTGTGTCTGGCAGAGTAACTTCAGTTTCACGGTCGATTACTACGGACTGTGACCTTTCTAACGGGACATCACGAATGTAGTCGTACAGCTGGGACGATAGTCTGTAGATACGATATATAATTAGAAGCCGTTTGTGTGAAATTGTGTCAAAAGCACTGAGTTTGCAGCGCGTTTCGGCCTGGTGCGCCTCTTCAGGAAGGAGAGCATCCTCTGCTGCCCTCTTCACGCCGCAACCGCCGCGCAAAGAGCGCCAATGATTCGGCAAGTACCGGAGATACGGCTCGGCTCCCCGTTTTCCTGGGAAGCTTTTTTAAAGCGACAGTTGGCGACATTTCGAGCAGGAGCTACCCGCATGTGCTCCGCTTTTCACGGACGGCTCAGTTTTGTGTAAATACGCCGTCAACTCCTCGAAGTGTAGCCCCGGGGTTTCTAAGTCCGACTTCCGATATACGTTCCGTCTAGTGATGTCGGTGTTTTACGGCGCCGTCGTAGTGGAAGCACAAGAACAGTAACGGAATAAATACAGTACGTTCCGGAAAGAGCCCAAGTCCCACTGTTCTATAAGAAAGAAAGGCAAATAACACGATAACCGTCATATATGACTCACATCAATTGCTAGTAGATTATTCAAACATTACGACCAACCTGCAGCACAATTAAATTATATGTTGTAGTCAGCAAGGGTCCCGATAACGTTAAACATGCGAAATTCAGTTTGCATTGCTCTCTAGTTTCCAGTTGGGTGCAGTCTTTTATGAAACAGTATTTCGACAGCATACCTTGCCGTCATCTTCAGGTGATACCTGTGAGTCTGAGTCCCACATTTTGCTGAGAGTGTAGTCTCTCTGTAAATCAGGCCGTCTGCGGCGTATTTCAAGAGCCTGAACAACGAAGTCTGTTTTGGCATTCAGGCATGACGAGCTTGAAAGCCCGCCCGAACACCAAGGATCTAGGCGGCGCTCCTAAAATTCGCGTGCGCTGCTGTCGCCGCCTCAGCGCCACTCCCCCCGCCCAACTATCCCCTCACACACACACACACACCCCACCGTCTCCGCTCCCATACAGTAAAGCCACCAGCACAGGGGTCCGGACCTCTGTCGTGTTACAACTGAGCTCTATGAAACTTCCTGGCACATTAAAACTGTGTGAACGACCGAGACTCGAACTCGGGACCTTTGCCTTTGCCGGCCGCGGTGGTCTTGCGGTTCTAGTCGCTGCAGTCCGGAACCGTGGGACTGCTACGGTCGCAGGTTCGAATCCTGCCTCGGGCATGGATGTGTGTGATGTCCTTAGGTTAGTTAGGTTTAAGTAGTTCTAAGTTCTAGGGGACTGATGACCTAAGATGTTAAGTCCCATAGTGCTCAGAGCCATTTGAACCATTTGAACCTTTGCCTTTCGCGGGCAAGTGCTCTACCATCTGAACTACCGAAGCACGACTCACGCCCGGTCCTCACAGCTCTACTTCTGCCAGTATCTAGTCTCCTACCTTCCAAACTTTACAGAAGCTCTCCTGCGAACCTGGCAGAACTAGCACTCCTGAAAGAAAGGATACTGCGGAGACATGGCTTAGCCACAGCCTGGGAGATGTTTCCAGAATGAGATTTTCGCTCTGCAGAGCTTCTGTAAAGTTTGGAAGATAGGAGACGAGATACTGGCAGAAGTAGAGCTGTGAGGACCGGGCGTGAGTCGTGCTTCGTTAGCTCAGATGGTAGAGCACTTGCCCGCGAAAGGCAAAGATCCCGAGTTCGAGCCTCGGTCGGGCACACAGTTTTTATCTGCCAGGAAGTTTCATATCAGCGCACACTCCGCTGCAGAGTGAAAATCTCATTCTGGAAACTGAGCTCTAGTTTTGCTCGTTGCGCTCATAGGTCTCTGGTTCCTGATATTACTACGTCTAGGCTCTCAATTTGGTTCACTCTCCAGACTTGTCATTCTGCCCTGTTGTCTGTCCGTCAGTGTTGTCATCTTACCGTGGTTTTCGGCGAACCCCTGTCGACGCCCTTGACCAGCTGGCCAGTGTCCCCTGCTCGTGTCAGATTCCGGTTACTATACCTAGCTTAACACATCCATTTGTTCATAAGCAGTGTCCTGTAACTGCAGAATCTGTTGGTTGTTTGAGTGCCTCTGCCACCTTTTCTAGATTGTCCGTACTGTATGCCCGAAGAACGTCTTGCCGGATTTGCGTGGGACACAGTGAATACCAGGTTTACAGAGCCCCAAGCAATCTTTCATCACACCTAACGGTGGATGTGTTTTCGGAGGTGGACGAAAAAGTAACTTTACCTCGAACCAAGATTCTCCCAATTGTGTTCTGTACTTTGCAGCGTACAGCATGTTCTGAGCTATAGTGCCAAAGAAATTGGTATAGGCATGCGTATTGAAATACAGAGGCAGCAGTCGGCAACGCCTATATAAGACAACAAGTGTCTCGCGCAGCTGTTAGATCGGTTACTGCTGCTGCAATGGCAGGTTATCAAGATTCAAGTGAATTTGAACATGATGTTATGGTCGGCGCACGAGCGATGGGACACAGCATCTCCGAGGTAGCGATAAAGTGCAGATTTTTCCGTACGACCATTTCACGAGTGTACCGTGAATATCAGGAATCTTGTGAAACCTCAACGTCGCTGCGGCCGGAAAAAGATCCTGCAAGAACGGGACCAATGACGACTGAAAAGAATAGTTCAACGTGGCAGAAGTGTAACCCTTCCGCAAATTTCTGCAGATTTCAATGCTGGGTCATCAACAAGTGTCAGCGTGTTTGGAAATTTTTGCAAAGCTTTAGCACATACGCTTCTTGCAAGACCTATAATATTAATACTATACTATGAGCATTGTTTGAGATGTAACTGTAGGTCGTATGTACCAATCTTGCATGCCTTACTAACCTTTTCAATATTTAAATGCTCACACTGCAACTATTGTGAAAATCGTTTTGACGAAAACATATTTGACCCATTTCTTGTAGTCTCTCCTCTGTAGTACCGTCCAACGAAACATCATACATATGGGCTTTCGGAGCCGAAGACTCACTCGTGTACCCTTCATGACAGAACGACACAATGCTTCGCCTGGGCCCATCAACACCTACATTGGACTGTTGATGACTCGAAATATGTCGCCTGGTTGGACGAGTCTCGTTTCAAATTGTATCTAGTGGATGGACGTGTAGGGGTATGGAGACAACCTCATGAATTCATGGACCCTGCTTGTCGTTTCAAATTGGTGGAGGCTCTGTAATGGTGTGAGGCATGTGGTGTTGGAGTGACCCCTCATACGTCTAGATATGACTCTGACATGTGACACGTACGTAAGCATTCTGTCTGATCACCTGCATCCATTCATGTCGATTGTGCATTCCGACGGACTTGGGTAATTCCAGCAAGACGATGCGACACCCCACACGTCCAGAATTGCAACAGAGTGGTGCCAGGAACACCCTTCTGAGTTTAAACACTTCCGCTAGCCACCAAACTCCCCAGACATGAACATTATTGAGCGTATGTGGGGTACCTTGCAACGCGCTATTCAGAAGAGATCTCCACCCCCTCGTACTCTTACGGATTTATGGACAACCCTCCAGGATTCATGGTGTCAGTTCCCTCCAGCTCTACTTCAGACATTAGTCGAGTCCATGCCACGTCGTATTGCGGCACTTCCGCGTGCTCGCGGGGGCCCTACACTGTATTAGGCATGTGGACCAGTTTCTTTGCTTCTTCAGTGTATTTACTTAAAGCACGTCGGATTTGTGTCCCACAACATCCGTTCTGCTTGAATACGTCATTAAGGTGGTTAAGCTCCCTTGGTAGGACTTATATAACCGATATTACAACGTCTCTGTGGACCTGAGGATGTAGGACATCCTCACGCTGTGAAGAATGATAGCAGCTGTAGGAGCGGGCACACAAATCAGTATGGGTGGCTTTCCTGGTCGTACTGTGTCCTATTGTGACGTCTGCTTTGCGCTTGACTTGGACGTAGAAAATAGGGAGTTCGCCATTCTCTTCCATCTCAGTAATGAATTTACTGTTGAGGTGCATAGAGTTCAAATGTTGAAAAAACTCCTGAACCCTTTCACAACTGTATGACTGCACCACGAATATGCCATCAACATATCTTAAAAATCATGTGAGCTTCAGAGTTTTTCCTTCGAAATTCTCCATGATTAAGTTTGCCACAGTCGGTGACAGAAGGCACCTTATCACGACGCCATCCGTTTTATTCGTAATATTCACCATTGACGAAAAAGAATGTAGACGCGACAGCGAATTTGTGCCTGATCAGCTTGAAGAAATCAGAAATCGGTGAAGATGGAGATCATATGAAAACTCGCCATAGGGTCCTGGTTACGATAGTGTAGTTCTTGCAGCTGTTGAATGAAATGTACAGAGTTCCTTAAGTGTTGCTGGCACTTACTAACTTAGTGATTTGCTACTGCCGTTAGATGTTTGGCCATCTGGTATGTAGGTGCACCTACATTGCTCACAATAGCCTGTAGAAGAATGCCTTGTTTGGAAATTTTTGCAAAGCTTCTTGCAAGACCTATAATATTAATACTATACTATGAGCATTGTTTGAGATGTAACTGTAGGTCGTATGTACCAATCTTGCATGCCTTACTAACCATTTCAATATTTAAATGCTCACACTGCAACTATTGTGAAAATCGTTTTGACGAAAACATATTTCACTTTGTAGCGATATTGACCCATTTCTTGTAGTCTCTCCTCTGTAGTACCATTCTTGATCGCCGCAAACTTGGAAAGTATAAATGACTGTGGGGTGCTGTTTGCTCGAGTATGTGCATGACACCATAATAAATTGTACTACTACATTTGTTTTTCAAGAAGTTCAAATACTAGAAACGGTGACGAGTTTGTAAACCGCGAAAATATTATACAGCCTAAGGTAAAGGAATTGTTCAAATGGTACGGAAATCTGTAGATGTGATGTACATGTACAGACAAATGATTAAAATTTCAGACAGAATTGGATGATTTATTCGAGAGAAAGATCTTCACAAACTGAACAAGTCAGTAATGCGTTGGTCCAACTTTGGCCCTTATGCAAACAGTTATTCGGCCTGGCATTGATTCACCAGAATTGTTGGATCTTCCCCTGACAGACATCGTGCCAAACTCTGTCCAAATGGTGCGTTACACTGTCAGTATCCTGAGCTGGTTGGAGAACCCTCCTCATGATGCTGCAAACGTCCTCTGTTGGAGAAAGATCCGGCTACGTTCCTGGTCAGGGTAGCTTATGGCAAGGACGAAGACAAGCAGTAGAAACTATTGGTGTGTGCGGGCGGGAGATACGTTGCTGAAATATAAGCCCAGGATGGCTTGCCATGAAGAGCAACAAAACGGAGCGTAGAAATCGTCGATATACCGCTGTACTGTGAGGGTGCCGCAGGTGACAGCGAAAGAGGTCATACTAAGGAATGAAATGGTACCGCAGACCATCAAAGCAGACCTTATTTTAAAAGTTTGCCTTTATAGAGGAAACCTGCGAAATACTTCTAGGCGCCTGCGGGTAAGCAAACACTTGAGCACCTCCTAGGCCAGTTGCCTGCCTGCAGGCACCTAGGAGTATTTCGTGGGTTTCTCTGTTACTGCACAGTTTTAAAATACTCAATAAACGTGAGCCGGTGCCATCAAGGGTTTTGCCGAACTAGAGAGTCTTAGTGCAACCCGTGGCCGGCTCATTCACACATGTGTCAATGCCTCACCCATTCATGATCACGCCACGGACTGGCGTGAAACAGAAACACTGAAAAAGCGTAAGAACTCTTTGCTGTTTCAGATCACGTTCACATTTCGTCTAATGATTTTGAACAGTAGCTAGTGGTTGCGAGGTGCCGGGGTGGAGAATAGTTTGTATCTCTTTAATTCAGACGAATTTTGCATGAGAACGAGCATGCACTCGACCCCCCTCCTTATCTACCACCTAATTAATTATGCGCACGACGGTAACGGAAGAAAATGATGGTGGACCCTGCTAGTTGGTAAAAGTAAGGAGTGCACACTCACAATAATTTAATAAAAATCGTAATCTACTCAGAAAAAAAGAGAACTTTATCATAATATACAACAGGAAATGGGATACTGCATATACCTACGAAATGATACGCGGATTAAATATTACAGTGGGAGTTATTATACATAAGAACATAAATGCACATGATTGTCGACGCAAACAGTAGGTTAAAGGATAGAGTATACTGAACTGTTATGAGAACAAGAGTTGGCTCGAGAACAAGGGACTCCTACTTTCTGTACTGCAATAGATTGACGATAATGACTGGAGGCCCTAATGAAACAAATATTAATCTTCCGACTATATAGCAGTATCGCAATTAGTAGTGAGAGGTCAAATGAGGTACATGGAGAAACAAGCAAGGTGAACTTGTAGCAAAGTGAGCGTGTGTGCTTCTGAGGGATTCAGTATAAAATGGAAAAGGTCCTACAATGCCGGAGCCGCAAAATACTGTACCAGTACTGAAATCTGCAGCACTTTGTCGGTTGGCAGCATCCTGATGCTGTAGGCCCCAGCTTCTGCAGTGCAGCAATGCTCTGTCAACCGCTGGCCTCGAAGGCTGCCCGAGAATCCTAAGTTCTTCAGAAAAAGAGCGACCAAGTCGCAAGATTGTCCAACTCCGAGCAAGATCAGATCACCAATTCTCTCTGTGATGCGGTGCAAGAGCGAGGCCAGCGTTGCTTAACTCCCTACTCTCCTCGAAAAACCGCGAATCAGCATTCAGTGCTGATTCCAAAATTCTCCCACACTGTCTCGGAACATCATTCACTCCAATATCGACCGTTCCCTCCAGTTTCGAGCAGGGCTTTATGACGTCAACTAGCCTCAGTTTAAGTTGACCAATCATGCCTCTGCTATTCACGAGAGGGCACTGAACCTGCCGTTTGACCGGCTACGAAAACAACCTGCCTAGACCACTGGCCATCCGGTGCCAGACAGTCGCACCCAGCAGAGCATGGTCAACAAGTATTCTCAGAATCAAGAGGACAATGCAGTCAGTCCGTGCCAGGAATCTTCGTTCCGGACGCGCCGGAACGGTAAACACATAAACTGCGGCGACACTCGGACGTCTCGCAGTTCAAATGGTTCATATGGCTCTGAGCACTATGGGACTTAACTTCTGAGGTCATCAGTCCCATAGAACTTAGAACTACTTAAATTTAGCTAACCTAAGGACATCACACACATCCATGCCCGAGGCAGGATTCGAACCTGCGACCGTAGCGGTCGCGCGGTCCCAGAACCGGTCCGTAGAATCGATCGGCCACCCAGGCCGGCGTCTCGCAGGTCATTTCGCCCTGCATACAATAGGCGAAACTCGACAGACGTTAGTCGTTCTGCCAGACGCTTAAGCCTATTGTACGAACCCCTCAGAATTCAGCAAAGTGCAGACCCCAACCGGAAATGCCGTGTGCCGCGTCCTCCGATGCTTGCCTCGCACAAGCCACCCAGGGAAGTAACCCAACATGTATAGGAATCAAATGAAAAGTATTTTTTGAGCCCTCAGTACAAATACACTTATTACAATAACCTTATTCGGTCTGTTACTACCGTGCAATGACATAGAACATTAATAAAATTGATGAAAATGAGAGAAGACATGCAAAAGAGGGCATGGAACCTCTGATGGTCGCATTGAATCCAAAAGGATGACATCACATTAAATGTGATTATAACCCAGTGATGCCCGTCGAGAACGGTTGAATCGCCCAGGAGGCATTAATATTGCCGAAAGCTGTCAAGAACGTCGTCCTTTCGCTCACTGCACTGTGAACTGTCGTTTTAGACCGCAAAGCGTGTGGGAATCAACGTCCCAAGGAGTGCGGTGGTTTTATTCACACCCTTTATGCCAACTCTTGAGGCGTTTTTCATTTCGACTGTTGGCGGCGGTGCGTTTTAAATGTTTTCCTCGGCTACTCATAAGAAAACTGCGTTATCGCTAGATGTCACGGCTCCGACCACCAAAGCAGAGGCGTCAAGAGAACGAGTGAAACGTGGGCAGGAAGGAAGCGACTACATTCCCACCGTGTGATTCGTCCACGTTTGCTTCAAGTAGAAGTGTGGTGAAATTTGGTGCCAACGTGACATCATTAATGCATCTTACTCCTCACGTGAACTTCTGAACTGTGGCTTGTTTTCCACAAGTGTTGACATCTTGCTGCTTGAAGTGTCGTCAAGATGGTAAACGACGTCGCACCAATACAGAGGAAGGTTGGAGGCACCTTTGAGCGGAAATTCAGTCTTATGAGTCGGAATGGGACCCAGTTACGGGCTTTCGAAAAAGTGATCCTTCAATACTGTAGTGCATGTAGTGTTTTTAATTTTACTAATACAAATCTTCTGAACTTTCATAGTTATGTGTTTGGCTAGCACCAGAATGAAACAATTTAAAGGTAACTGAAACCTGTTATGAAATACCCTGCACTTGGAACTCTCCCACAAGAAACACACGAACATGCAGTTCATCCTCTATGATATGTGGTAGTATGGGAAAACTTAACCAAAACGTAAGGTAAGCAGAGCTCAAAGGGTGCAGGGAGTGAAAGCGTAGACCCAAATGAGGTTACAGTTTCAAACACAATTTAATTTTATTAAACATTACAAAAACCCTTGTTCACTGGTACATATATATATATATATATATATATATATATATATATATATATTAATCACAATAAAAAATTTTAAACTCCAGGCCTGAAGGGCCGCTGAACATTCACAACTGTAATGTCAGAATGACAACCTTAAGATTCAACATAAGGAGATAATCACGGTCTGAAGAACCCAACACTTTTGATTAATTATTGACCAATACAATAAGTTACTGAAAGGAATGACTTTAATCATTTGGCCAGAAGGGCCAATCAAATATAACCACAAATGCTGTTTCTATAATGCTACAAGAATGCAAAACCAACAGTTAATTTACTTCGTTCAAAGGAGCAGTAAAGACCAAAAGACAAATTCATATACCAAAGTTTTATTTTTTAATGAAACAAGCTAACAAGATAAAATTAATAATCAAAAAGGGGTAGCGACGTCGCCACTCCGCCTGAAAGGCCTGAATATCAGTAGTAACAAATATTTGAGAATGGTTGAAGTTAGTGAGTTAGCACTTAAAACCAGCCCGTGCTCCTCACCACTAGGAAAAATTTCCAGTCAGCTGTGCTAGGACTGCCTGCTTTAGCAATATGGCACAGACCAGCAGAACAACTATAAACTTCCCCAATGTGGCGAATCGTCCTCATAGGGCATGACAGCAAGCCTCTATAACACATAAAATAAAAATTACTAAACATTGAAACACATGGTTCAAAATACACTCCTGGAAATTGAAATAAGAACACCGTGAATTCATTGTCCCAGGAAGGGGAAACTTTATTGACACATTCCTGGGGTCAGATACATCACATGATCACACTGACAGAACCACAGGCACATAGACACAGGCAACAGAGCATGCACAATGTCGGCACTAGTACAGTGTATATCCACCTTTCGCAGCAATGCAGGCTGCTATTCTCCCATGGAGACGATCGTAGAGATGCTGGATGTAGTCCTGTGGAACGGCTTGCCATGCCATTTCCACCTGGCGCCTCAGTTGGACCAGCGTTCGTGCTAGACGTGCAGACCGCGTGAGACGACGCTTCATCCAGTCCCAAACATGCTCAATGGGGGACAGATCCGGAGATCTTGCTGGCCAGGGTAGTTGACTTACACCTTCTAGAGCACGTTGGGTGGCACGGGATACATGCGGACGTGCATTGTCCTGTTGGAACAGCAAGTTCCCTTGCCGATCTAGGAATGGTAGAACGATGGGTTCGATGACGGTTTGGATGTACCGTGCACTATTCAGTGTCCCCTCGACGATCACCAGTGGTGTACGGCTAGTGTAGGAGATCGCTCCCCACACCATGATGCCGGGCGTTGGCCCTGTGTGCCTCGGTCGTATGCAGTCCTGATTGTGGCGCTCACCTGCACGGCGCCAAACACGCACACGACCATCATTGGCACCAAGGCAGAAGCGACTCTCATCGCTGAAGACGACACGTCTCCATTCGTCCCTTCATTCACGCCTGTCGCGACACCACTGGAGGCGGGCTGCACGATGTTGGGGCGTGAGCGGAAGACGGCCTAACGGCGTGCGGAACCGTAGCCCAGATTCATGGAGACGGTTGCGAATGGTCCTCGCCGATACCCCAGGAGCAACAGTGTCCCTAATTTGCTGGGAAGTGGCGGTGCGGTCCCCTACGGCACTGCGTAGGATCCTACGGTCTTGGCGTGCATCCGTGCGTCGCTGCAGTCCGGTCCCAAGTCGACGGGCACGTGCACCTTCCGCCGACCACTGGCGACAACATCGATGTACTGTGGAGACCTCACGCCCCACGTGTTGAGCAATTCGGCGGTACGCCCTTCCGGCCTCCCGCATGCCCACTATACGCCCTCGCTCAAAGTCCGTCAACTGCACATACGGTTCACGTCCACGCTGTCGCGGCATGCTACCAGTGTTAAAGACTGCGATGGAGCTCCGTATGCCACGGCAAACTGGCTGACACTGACGGCGGCGGTGCACAAATGCTGCGCAGCTAGCGCCATTCGACGGCCAACACCGCGGTTCCTGGTGTGTCCGCTGTGCCGTGCGTGTGATCATTGCTTGTACAGCCCTCTCGCAGTGTCCAGAGCAAGTATGGTGGGTCTGATACACCGGTGTCAATGTGTTCTTTTTTCCATTTCCAGGAGTGTATAACGCCTATCTAGGCAGGAACTGTTAATGACGCCCACTGGCCTTCGTAAATCTTCGACTTAGTAAATGTGACGGCCAGTACTAAATAATAATAATACCACTCAACAAATTGTAAAATACAAGATCGTTTTTGCACTTGGGTCAGAATAAAATTTCAACCACAGATAATATTTTAGGTTCAGTTATTAAGGACAGAGAGTTAACACACTTTTCTAATGATAGTTACACGACAATATAACAGCAGATCGTTGAATCGGGATTTCGGGCACGCCTGAGCCTACTAAAACTGCGAAACACCATGGCACACGACCTTAGTGCAAAACACACCCGACGACACGGGCAGAAATTGAGAGAGACACATCAAGTCAAGAAATTCTCACCGTTAGTCCAGAAGACAGACTAGCATTCGGCAACAGGTTGCAACCAGCACCAACTCGAGTTATGTCAATCGCCCCAGTTCCGCCACAGCAACGCGGACTAGAGGTCTGCATTTCGATGAAAACAACCGCTCGAGCATTTCCCATTTCGTGCCGCTGCTCGACGGCTGGGAAAGGCCCACGCTGCGATACGGCTGTGGCCGTCTAATGCCCCATGTGGCCGGTTGTCCTCCACCTCTAGGTTATCGGTTGGACTGTCGAGCACTGCTGGGCGCTCGTGCGGACTCACAATCTCGACCATGGCAGTACAACCGCCGCGCGCTCTACAGTGCCGAATCGCATTAGAAACCGTGTGTAAACGCAGTTGACGACCTGGCTTTGAGCTGCGGAGACAGCGTTATGGATAAACCAAGTATAGGTCGTAAACGTTCCATTCATGAAACGAAGAGAAGTATTATGCAGAGAATTAGGAACGGCTGATTAGTCCTGAAGAAGAAAGACATGTCGGAAGAGGAGGCGAAAAGTGAAGCTTGGAAATCGTAGTGGATCCTGTCAGGCAGGCTTCTGCTGGCTTCGTGCAATGTACCACATGTGGTACCATACTTTCGTAACAGTCAAGCACAACCGGTATGATTCGGCACTGCAAAAGTAAATGCGGAGCAGAAGTCCACCGGCCACTTGCAGTACCAAGCAGCATAAAGAATGTTGTTGTTAATAGGTTGGTCGATATGAGTGGAATAGATTTGTTACCGTTAAATACTTGTAGTAAGATTGGCTTCAAGAATTATTCGCAGGAGCTCATCAATGTTGGCGCCACTTACGGCAAAGTCAGTATAGAAGATGATTTTCCGCGCCCTACCACTGTATCGCGGCATATTAAAGAAAAGGCAGACAAAATACGGGTGACAATGGTGCCCAACCTAATATGTGCCTTAAAGAACAAAATGTGCTCTTTAGACGCTGATCTGTGGTCTGATAACTACAAGAAGAGAAATTTTTTGACTGTGACGTCGCATTATGTGAATGGCAGCTAGAAACGCTTGTTTTGATAACAACCGAGTTTCCGGACGTACCTAAGACAGGAGAGAACATACGGCACGAAATCGAAGAGCGGATGCTTGAGTTAGGAATTAACAAGAATGATCTTACGAAATGTTACTTTGTCACCGACCAAGGAGCTAATATGAAGAACGCACTTGAATCTTACGACCGTTTGCCTTGCTTTGATCACTGCTTGATGACTGCGCTTCGTCACACATTTCAACAGACGTTTTTAGAAGACGAAGCCCCTGAAATCCTGTCGTGTCTACTATCAGCAAGAGCTATAGTAGGCTATTTGAAGAGGTCGGGTCACTCGGGGCGTCTGCGGCACTCTGTGAAGCAAGAAGCTGTAACTCGGTGGAACAGTATACTGTTAATGCTCAATTCCGTCATAAGTCAAATCGACGACATTCGAGATCTACTAGAATCCTGGGGGCAATCGACACTCTTAGAAACCTTCCAAGAAGGGTGCGTACGAGACGTTGTCGCTTTTCTAACCCCCTTTAAAGAAGCGAGTTTGGATTTGGAAACTGCAAAGGTAACAACGCTGGAACGTGTGCTGCCGTGGTACAAGAGTCTGTTACATCATTGTGAACCATTCCTTTTCAGCTCATGGTGAAAATAAAAAGGAGAGCAGCATACTTCATCACAGAGAAGTGCAAAATTGAGGCTATTCATTACGTTGCCACGGTTCTATGGTCATCACGGCGTCATTTGAAGAAACTCACAGCAGACGAAAAGCAAGCCGCGTATGCTGAAGTTCGACGATTGTACTCGGAACTGCCCGTAAATGGTAAGGTTCATTCACTGAAATTAATTAGTAAACTAATGTTTGTTTGTCTAATCTGCCATCTTTCGTTAGATCATAATTTATTACGTCTACAATGTGATATTTGTGAAAGGTTTCGCAGCTTAAACATTCCACAATGCGTTTTGATGTAATTGGTGCGATATATATATAAAATATCACCGTAAATATAGTCGTTTAGTAACCAGTAATTCTAACTACGGTGTATATATACGTATTTGAAGGTGACAGCAATATCTTACGGATGTTTTCATTCATGTTTAGAGTCCATTCAAGCAAACAGTGACCAAGTTCTTCCCATGAAAAAGTCCAGGATGGACTGGAGTTCGGACGAGGGCGACGAAGATGGACACACAGCTACCACCAATGAACTCGACAGGTACCTTTCGCTCTCCAAATCCGACTGTAGCTGTGCCGAAGGACAAATTTTGCAGTGGTGGAAAAAGCACGCCGGGTTATTTCCAAGGCCTGTCGGTAGTAGCCAGAAGAGTTGTCTGTATTCCTGCCACTAGTGCTGCCAGCGAGAGAAATTTTAGCCAGGCCGGTCACCTGCTGTCCAGCAAAAGATCTTGCCTGGCATCAGACAAGGTGGATGATCTCTTATTGATCCATCACAGTTACGTAAGTATTCACAACATACCACGTAATCACACGGAAGGAAACATTCCTCCAAATCTATAAATGTATGATTCCACTTTCATTGACTTCACAGGAAGAAGTTCAAACCGCCAGCCGTAGTAATAGCTCCAGGAACAGAAATGACGCCTGTGTATCAGGGAGCACTAATGACGAAAAACGAAATGTATAGTCATGATTCACTTGTAACGTTATTTACAGGTCATAATTTGTTCAGAAATTAACGTTTGTGCAACAAAATTTCGTGAGAATTAGTTTTAACTCCGTCAATCCTTCCCGATCCTGCATTCAATATTAGTACAACGTATACGTGGCCGAGTTTGGAGATAGGCTACACATAGTCCATGATTGGACTACTGTGTTCCCGTTTGTCTACCGAACGGAACAAAATACTAAATACAGACATTACAGTTTTTAACGTTACAATTACTGGAATACATGATAACCTCAAAGGCGAAACTCCAGTACTCTGCAACATATTAACAAACATCAAATAAACATATACAAGTGTATTATTTAGGTCATAGAACTGGTAGTAGATAACGAAATACATTTGTAAAAGAAATAAGTGAGTGGTTAATGTGAAGCGGTGGCCTCTGATCTCAAAGAGTGTGACGAAGCGCCGCTCGCTGGCACTGAGTCCACCGGTTACTGGCGACCGGCCGACCGTTTGGCGCACTCGGCCGAGCGCTGGCGAACGGCTGCCCACAGCCGGCGGAAGAGGACGCTCGGCCGCGTACTCCCGAGAGCCAGAAGAGCGAGCGGGACTCGCCGGTAAAAATCGGAGATAATGCAGACCTCTAACGCGGACACGTCGCGTCAACAGTTGCCACGCCGAGCTTCCTTGTCACACAGCCCGTCCAGAACGACTGCCGCCGTCCCGAATACACACGCTCGTAGCAATCACGTGCATTCACAGGAAGTTATACCACCTTTCCCGCAACACTGCGCTGCCACACAACCGGAAACTAAACCCCCCGTCTCACTCCGGCAGCAGCACTCGATACTCTCGTCGTCAGCCGGTCTCTCCACAGAACGCAGCGCCCCCCGAAATTTAAAAGCAGACGGACCAATCGTGGCAGAGCAAAGCCAAGGCCCTGGAAGACTACACATCACACCTAGGCAAAGATGAAGATGATACGGTTCACTCTATATTTGAGAATACAATGAATTCAACGCAAATTGTCTTCTTTGACCATCACGAGCAAGTAACAAACTCTGTAACTAGTTCCTAATAGGGAAATAAGTTCACAGCTAAATGCGAGTACTTGGAATACGAGTCTTGCTTGAGGAGACAACACAATGAAAGCTTCTACAGTCAGAGGTCGTTCTTAACTAATTTGACTACCAAATGTCTTAAGTTACTGCTCTCCTCGACCGGAGCACATTGGAACAGACAAACATCTAAGTTACGATCTGTACGAGTTCACAGTTTCTACACATGAGTCTGACATAATACCAACAGGCCCGGGAGCACGCTTCCAAGGTCCCTTGGTGGCGAAGGCGGTGTGAGGTCAAGGCGGTGCTGGATCCGGAACAGACTTATTCTCTTTGGTGGGTGCGTCGTTACTGCCGCGATCAGTTTTTTTTTTTATTATTGATTTTCAATTCCCCCCGAAGGGGGCGGGCTGGCAGCAGCTTAGTACGCTGCTCTACAGCCTACAGACTTTTTTTTTAAACAGAAGAAGAAAAGAAACAAGAAAAACAGGCGATAAAACGGTGACTTAAAGTGTAAAATGGCGGAAAAATGCGGAAAGTTAAAACAGAAAGCAAAAGGGGTTGGCAATGTTAATAAAAGACACAGGAATCAGACAAGTAACATAGTACACACACAATTGAAAAAACATGGCGACAGTCTGATTTCTGTTCGCAAGAGATAAAAAGCACACCCAGCGACAGTATGATGGCCGTTCGCAACACTTCCCAAAAAACACAACACGGAACACTCACTGTAAAACACTCACTGTAAAACACTGCACGGAAATGGCAGCACAAAGATGACACTCCCGAGGCAAAGGCAGATGGGGGGGGGGGGACCTGGAGGAGGGGGAAGAACAAGGAGGGAGGAAGGAAAAAACGAAAAGGGGGAGGGAACCAAGGAGGGAGAGGACTCATAAAGGGGGAGAGGGGCAGGGCAGACGCGAGAGGGAATGAGAAGAGGCAGAGGAAGGAAATGCAAAAGGACTCAGGGGAGAGAAGGGGGCAGAGGGAGGGGAGGTGGGGAAAAAAGAGGATGGAAGGGGGGGAGAGGGAGCCCAGGAAAAGGACAGAGGAAAGGAGGGGGAGTGAGGATCAGAGTTGATAGGAGGGATAAATGGAGGGACAGAGGGCATCATTCAGGGGGGGGGGGGGGGGAGTTGATGGAAGCCATCTTGGGAAAGGAGATGAAGGGTGTAGAGATGGAGGGTAGGGGGGCACAACAGTGAAGAAGTGGCAGGGGGCGGGGATGGGAGAGGAGCAACCAGGGGGTGAGGGGGATCGAGGCGGCGGGAGGTGTAGAGGACGCAGATATGTTCGAGGAATAGGAGCAGATGGGGGAAAGGATCCGCGTGGGGGACGGGAGGCGTATACGGAAGGCGAGGCGGAGTGCCGCGATCAGCACGGGCGCGACCCTAAATACCCGAACGGCGGAGGTACACTTCCTCCTGATTGGGTACACGGAAATTGGTGGACGCAGCGGCAGGAGCGACCCCTCTTGCTGATTTACACGCCCGCTGCAAATAGCTGAGCCGGAACATCGTGTATTCGCAGGGGCTGAGCTGGCAACCAACATGACGGTGGTGCGTTGCAGTGTGGCGTTGCCGCTTAAAGGCTTTTGCGGCAATACACAAGGTGACGATTACCAAATTTAAAAAAAAAAGACGTAAATTACTTACAAGCTACGGCCTGCACACATTTTATTCAACACGTAAACGTCACTACAGATATTCGGATTTAGGTTATGACATTTTCGATATGCCTGCCATGCTTGGGGATGATGTGGCGCAGACGAATAGCGAAATTCTGCATGACCCGCTGAAGCGTCGGAACATCGATGCTGTCGATGACCTCCTGAATGGCTTTTTTCAGCTCAGTAGTGGTTTTGGGGTTGTTGTCATACACCTTGTCTTTAGAATAGCCCTGCAAAAAGGAGCCGCATGTGTTCCAGATCCGGAGAATATGGTGACCAATCGAGGCTCATGCCAGTGGCCTCTGGGTACCCCAGAGACAGAATGCGGTCGCCAAAGTGCTCCTTCAGGACATCAAACACTCTCCTTCTTCGATGGGGTCTAGTTCCGTCTTGCATGAAGCACATCTTGTCGAAATTAGGGTCACTTTGGATAATGGGGATGAAATCATCTTCCAAAACCTTTACGTACCATTCGGTAGTCACCGAGCCGTGAAGGAATATCGCACCGATTATTCCGTGACTGGACACTGCACACCACACAGTCATCAGTTGAGGCTGAAGAGACTTCTCAGTCGGAAATGCGGATTCTCAGTTCCCCAAATGCGCCATTTTTGCTTATTGACGAACCCATCGAAATGAAAGTGGGCTTAGTCGCTAAAACAAAGCAACAAAGCACATACTAAATCTCATCGTGCCCAGCATCCAACCGTGCAGTTTGAACGTTCTAACGCAATCTGCGCAGAAGTTATGACAATTTTATTTCATATAGTTCAATAATAGTCACCCTGCAGCAGTGGCTTTCACTCACCATTATCACAATACAAACTGTATTTTTTGTGAGTGTATCGTATTGATTATGCAAGCATAAGGAAATAGCTCATGTACTGAAAAGAAGAAGAAAATTTTTATTTATATACGTTATCTTTATATTCTCCTTGTCCTATGCTTTTTCAATCAAAGAAACTGAAACAAAAATATCTCTTCCTTTTTGCACCAATAATTCATTATTGCATTTTCCTTGAGACACACACCTGGGTGGATTATCACAATTTAATCGTGAGCGATAGAACTACCTGCAGATAAACAATTAAGTTTCTTTACTCGACTCGTTGTCCCACCCACTTACCCATTGTTTACAGCATGTGAAACTATCTTATTGAGCGTTAGTAAAAACGTCCTCTGCCATAGCTTTAATTGTGCTGCAAATAGCTGATTTTAGATGTGACCTTCATCACAGTAGTAATCAATAAAAAAACTCAGGATGTATCTACAGCAGTATTGCTCTTTACATAATTTTCATTTTAATGCTTAACATTACTACACTACCACCGAAAAAATGGTACCATATGTTCCATGCTTAGGTACTATGTCATCACTTGAAGTGAAAGAAATGTGTAGGCCTATTTCTTCTCTAAAATTTGTCACAACTAAATTTAAGGAAACTTGCATTATTAACCACTGACTTCTATTGAAATGTTTCTATATCCTAAAGAAGTGGAAATGCTTCAACACAAAAAGAGACACAGCGTCAAGATTCAGAGATAAGTATCACAAACAGGAAATGGGGTTAAAAGCAACCAAATTTTAAAAAAAGAAACATTATCTGCTACTACCTTACTTCTTAAGTACACAGTAAAATTTACCTCAGAACTGTCAAAGAGCTTTAAGCTTTTTATTCGGTTTCTCCGTAACCACATAAATTCTCTTATTGCAAATGGCATGCTTCGAATCCTGGTATACTTCTTAATTAAAAATGGTACACATTTTCTTAATATATAATGTTCAGAAAAAGTTGTTTTCAAAATGTTATTCCCCCTGGAAATCTAAACAGTGAATTGAATCTATCTTCCAATTTTTCCCGTTCCTATATTTACCTAAAAATGCATGCGTCTCACTGTGAACATTTGTTAAAAAGGAAATTAGGCTGTCTCTTGCACACAATAACCGAAAATTGAAGCCATTACATTCCCTGAAACTTGTAAATACGTGATCCTCTGTGGGCGCTTGTGAAAACAGAGTCGTTTTACAGCCATCAGACTTGGTTTCAGGCGTTACACGCATGTTTCACAGAATATATCCAGCTACATTTGCCAACGCTTGTCTGTTATTTCTTAAATAATCCTCTTCGCCACGACTGCCACCACCAGCAGCTGCATTATCACCAAGAACACTGCACAGAATATTTTCATCAGCTATGCAATCGTCTTTTGTGGAGTCAAGAAAGCTGTCGTTATAAGCTTCGAGAAATTGCCTTAAATTGCTCAATGGCTTACATCAATCACCCTCGCAGTTATTTAATGATTTAATAGATGGGGACATGTTATTGATTATACCTGTTTTCAGTACACCTTTGCACTGAAAACAGCATGTTGGGTTGGTGTTTGCAACACCATGCTGCTCACACAATAGCTGATTGAAAGCCATCATTTTTGAAAAATTCAAGCCAACGCAGACAAAAGAGACCTCAGATCCCTCAAAGAAAGAAAGAAAATGTATTGACAAACACCTGTACATCCTACGGCTTCGCTTGTATGAGGACACAGTAATTACCAGTTCACAGATGTCTATCACCAGCATTTGTTGATCGATGGGCATTTCTTTATGAAATCTCTGCCAACAGAATTTAAATTGTTTTCTGTGAAAGAGAATGTATTACTATCACATTGCAGTTTATTTTACCTATGATGTAGCTTCGTTTTAAACTTTGCTAGCCTTGATGAAGTATTACTATGAATCTTGTTCAGTTTAGATTTTCTTGGACTTAAGACTGCTTTTGAAACTGCAGTGCCAAAAACTCTACTTTCCTCATTAAGAGATGTTTCATAGATTCATTTTTAGAGGGGAAAAAGTTTGCGAAGTGTGTCACTCAAAAAATTGCTCTGCTCAGCACAACTAGTGCTTGGTAATTCGCTAACACTATTTTCACTTCTGGTATTGGCAACTGTATAATGAACACTTGCCACAGCACACTAAATGCTTGCATTCGGGAGGACGACGGTTCAATCCCGTCTCCGGCCATCCTGATTTAGGTTTTCCGTGATTTCCCTAAATCGTTTCAGGCAACTGCCAGGATGGTTCCTTTGAAAGGGCACGGCTGATTTCCTTCCCAATCCTTCCCTAACCCGAGCTTGCGCTCCGTCTCTAACGACCTCGTTGTCGACGGGACGTTAAACACTAACCACCACACCTAATGCTTGATTATCCACTAACACCATTATCCCCTGATCCATTTCTGGTATCAGTGGCAAAGTAACGAATACTTGATATATGTTTAGCGAACACTCTCCCATTTAGGCTATATCTAGTTTTATTCACAAATATTTCTTCATAAGAATAGTCACCACAAACAAAAGCACTAGCATAGTTCTAGCTCACGTGACAGCTTACATACACCTTTCCACTTCAGAAGCAATTCTTGAGGTTGTCTGAGAAACATACAGAAATTCTTGTCGTTAACTTTCTCCGTTGAACCTATGTAATATCTAGATGAACAGCCCGGAATTTACAGGAATGTTTTAACACCAATCTTTTGAGTGGCATATTCTGAAAATCACAAAATTCTTGATTACGTTCACTAGAACAATTTTTAATGACATACAAATATTACTTAAATAACCAACCGAAAACGCACATTTCAATTCGTGTTCATTTATACATAATTAAAACATTGTAAGTCAAATACCTTACCTTAGTATTAATTGCGGACACTTTTTCGACAAGAATTGTCTCCCGTTCTAAGGTGAAGGACATGAAGCTTTAAGTTTAAAGCTTTGCTACAACGAAATGTAACCAAATGTAATTCTCAGTGTGCAGATCTGTAACGAGAAAGACTATAAAAACCAACAAAACTGCAGAATGCAGTACAGAACGGAACACCTGAATCATACGTCATTGGGTAACTCTCACTAGGCAGTTCTGTAGGCTCCAATCAGCCAATTAGATGGCTCCATTGACCCTCTAGCGGCTCTAGTGATCTGGAGGTGAACTTTTCGGCGGGTTGCCAATTCTTCCTTATAGCTTTCACCACCGTATACTTCTCTACTAGCACCACAATATACCCTGCCTCCTTTTATACTGTCCAGTTCGCGTTTCGTGACATCTGGTGGTCATGTCCGTTAATTACATAGGAGTGTCGGGACACTTTTGATCAGATAGTGTGCAAACCCCCGAGTCTTTAAAGAATCGAGCTGCCATGTATGAAACAGCTTGAAACGTATGATTACAATTGAGTGAACGAGTTCAGCATTCGACGTTAAGCGTGTATGTGAGAGAATGTTTACACAATTTTTGAAATTATGCTGAAAGTTTCTTGGAAGTCGCTAAGTGTTTCCATTGTAAAACACTAGATGAATTCAGTCTGGGCAATTTGCCCTCCATTTTAAGCAAAAGCAAGTTTTTCACGCATCTCAATATTTATGACGTCATATCTCCTGAACTGAGAGTTGTAAAATAATATAATTTTGCAGGTCAGTGACATATTTAGATATATCTGCAAAGTGCGTTGGGACGAGAGATAGTAGTAAAGAAGTAATAAGTTAAAACGTCATGCCTGATGTTGAAGCTTTACTGTGCGCCATTTTAAACAGAAACTTGTTTTTCGCGCATTTAAATCGTTCTCCTGAACTACGAGTCGTACAATGAAATAACTTTTCATGCTCAGTCAGTGGCATGTATACATCCTGCCAGAAAAGAGTGTTACGAAAGATATGCAACCTGTAACTGATGGTACTGGATTCCGGATTCTCCGGGACAGTCACTTACGAGGGAAGGCCTCAGACACAGTCAAACGACTCGGCTCATATTTGGCAGGTCGCTCGTGTACAACTTAAAATGAAAGACTCTAACAAGGAAATCCTTGAGTGCAAGGTCGCAAAGGGCCAATGACGTTTACAGCATCCAATGCCCCACATACTGTCTACCACGCAACCACAATGTTGGATGCTAATGGCAACAAGAAACGGAGCTGGAGGTATCCGATGGAGTGTAGTTGAACTACTCAGTCGACAACTGATTCACAACAGTGTTACAGTGCTAGCGGCATTGATACGAAGCAGAGCAATGACTACGATAAACAAAGTAAACATTGCGTTATATCTACAAAAACGGTTGCCGAAGTTGATATTTCTTCAGAAAGGAACCCAAGTAATTTCACAGATTGTACAGGGTGTTACAAAAAGGTGCGGCCAAGCTTTCAGGAAACATTCCTCACACACAAATAAAGAAAAGATGTTATGTGGACATGTGTCCGGAAACGCTTAATTTCCATGTAAGAGCTCATTTTAGTTTCGTCAGTATGTACTGTACTTCCTCGATTCACCGCCGGTTGGCCCAATTGAATGAAGGTGATGTCGACTTCGGTGCTTGTGTTGACATGCGACTCATTGCTCTACAGTACTAGCATCAAGCACATCAGTACGTAGCATCAACAGGTTAGTGTTCACCACGAACGTGGTTTTGCAGTCAGTGCAATGTTTACAAATGCGGAGTTGGCAGATGCCCATTTGATGTATGGATTAGCACTGGGCAATAGCCGTGGCGCGGTACGTTTGTATCGAGACAGATTTCCAGAACGAAGGTGTCCCGACAGGAAGACGTTCTAGGCAATTGATCGGCGTCTTACGGAGCACGGAACATTCCAGCCTATGACTCGCGACTGGGAAAGACCTAGAACGACGAGGACACCTGCAATGGACGAGGCAATTCTTCGTGCAGTTGACGATAACCCTAATGTCAGCGTCAGAGAAGTTGCTTCTGTACAAGGTAACGTTGACCACGCCACTGTATGGAGAGTGCTACGGGAGAACCAGTTGTTTCCGTACCATGTACAGCGTGTGCAGACACTATCAACAGCTGATTGGACTCCACGGGTACACTTCTGCCAATGGTTCATCCAACAATGTGTCAATCCTCATTTCAGTGCAAATGTTTTCTTTGCGGATGAGGCTTCATTCCAACGTGATCAAATTGTACATTTTCACAATCAACATGTGTGGGCTGACGAGAATCCGCCCGCAGTTGTGTAATCACGTCATCAACACAGATTTTCTGTGAACGTTTGGGCAGGCATTGTTTGTGATGTCTTCATTGGGCCCCATGTTCTTCCACCTACGCTCAATG
Organism: Schistocerca americana; assembly: GCF_021461395.2. Classification (NCBI taxonomy): domain Eukaryota; kingdom Metazoa; phylum Arthropoda; class Insecta; order Orthoptera; family Acrididae; genus Schistocerca; species Schistocerca americana. The sequence continues at coordinate 535,708,558 of NC_060124.1, forward strand.
GAGCACGTTTCATGATTTCATACGGGATACTCTACCTGTGCTGCTAGAATGTGTGCCTTTACAAGTACGACACAAGATATGGTTCATGCACGATGGAGCTCCTGCACATTTCGGTCGAAGTGTTCGTATGCTTCTCAACAACAGATTCGGTGACTAATGGATTGGTAGAGGCGGACCAATTCCATGGCCTCCACGCTCTCCTGACCTCAATCCTCTTGACTTTCATTTATGGGGGCATTTGAGAGCTCTTGTCTACGCAACCCTGGTACCAAATGCAGAGACTCTTCGTGCTCGTATTGTGGACGGCTGTGATACAATACGCCATTCTTCAGGGCTGCATCAGCGCATCAGGGATTCCATGCGACGGAGGGTGGATGCATGTATCGTCGCTAACGGAGGACATTTTGAACATTTCCTGTAACAAAGTGTTTGAAGTCACGCTGGTACCATCTGTTGCTGTGTGGTTCCATTCCATGATTAATGTGATTTGAAGAGAAGTAACAAAATGAGCTCTAACATGGAAAGTAAGCGTTTCCGGACACATGTCCACATAACATATTTTCTTTCTTTGTGTGTGAGGAATGTTTCCTGAAAGTTTGGCCGTACCTTTTTGTAACACCCTGTATAAGAAGTGGTAGATGAGATATTAGCGTTCATGCAAGATGAGTCAGTGAAATGTGTGGTGTGTGGTGTCATATATGCTCGACTGTACTGGCAATGTACATGAGGAGTACAATGATGAAGATACGTGCTTAATACGTGAAAGTGGTACTGAAATGGGTGTCGTGCCATATAGTTTATCATCCTTGTCGAACAGGCAGCCATAAATTCTGTCTCCTGTGACACGTAAGTAAAGGACAATTGTTGTCCAAGGAGCGTCTACTAAAAATAATCACGTACATGGAAGATCATCCGCAGCCTAGTAAAAAAGAGTTATGAACAGATTTCGAATAAGTCCGCAGCAATTTGACCGTATAGTGCATATGAAAAATTATGGATATTCAAGGGAGGACAATGCGTACTTGTTACAAAAACTGGTGTTCGCGCGTTTCAAGGATGCTCGATGTAGTTTACAGGATGTGCATGATAGTGAACTACTACGTTATGCATATCAAATTGCGCGCGACATAAATTACAGTGATTTCAAGGCAAGCAGTGTATGATTGCGTAACTACAAACAGAGTTACAGAATTTGGAGACGTAAGATAACGACATTTCAAACAAAGCGTCAACTTGCAGAACAAACTGTGGACTCGGCCTGTAAATTTGTAGATGAAATAAACAAATTTACCCATCGTTCGGTAAGGAATTTCTTTCCAATTCCGACCAGTCGAGATTTGAAGAGTAAATGTATATGAAAGGAAACATGGAAATTAGAGGTACCAAGAGAGTTGTATCAAGATCAACTAACATCATTGCCTTATCACATTCGTATACAATTATGGCGAACGTTAATCTGGATGGTAAATAGGATGGAAAGTTATTTATTGTACTGCGAGAACTTGGAGATGCTCTAACCCTACGATTGTTTCTCGTATGTGTGATCTTGCAAGGGCAGTAGGAAATGTTTACGTCACCCCAAATAAGAGTGCGAAAATGGTCTAGGAGGATTACAGCTATGGTATGAGCACTCTTTTTTGGCAATAGCTGGTCAAAATAACTTTTGATTGATTCCTGGTCTGCGTATAGAAATCATACTTCTTTAAACTATCCCTTCTGAGATGTTTATGACATTGCAGTTCATACCTTCTTCAACCACATGACAAATTCAGCCTCTGGATGTTTGTTTTTTCCGTGCCTATAAAATATGTTATCACGCTATCTGCAGCTACGCCTTAAAGAATAGACTGTTTCACTATAAGACCCACGACAGACTGTTTCGCACTAGGTTGCATGCCATCACGTTCCATCAGTTCTCATCACCCAGTTACACCAATATGATTCTATATGCATTATTTGAGACTAGATACCTAACTGAAAGTCCTGCGCGGTTTGTAACTCCTACGGAGTTCGCCTTCCATCTTGATGGTGCGAACCTTTGCGATCACTGTGGTGCTCCATTTTTCATTCGGTGTTCACGGTGCAAGTGAATGGTTGGTGTTGAACATTTGTTGAATGTCGACAATGTCCATATCGGGAAATGTAATACATAGATCCCATGGAGGGTTGATCTCTGCACCTCCCGGACACTCATTTCCTGTCGCCCTCCTGATGCACATGGTGAGTCATTAGCTGCTAATATATTTCGTATCATAATTGTGTAACGCTTTCAAATGATCCTTACTAAAGATTGAACTTGCCACCTCACACTCAAGTGTTTCCTTGTAAGATATTTTGGCTCTAACCCACACCCCCCAGTGCTACACCCCCTCCCACAGTTTTTGATAAAGAAAGTCTAAAGTTCATGACGCACAGTCAGCTTAAAACTAACAGGATCGATAGATAATTGAAAACTTAGTGTTTTTCGTCATCATACACTCCTGGAAATTGAAATAAGAACACCGTGAATTCATTGTCCCAGGAAGGGGAAACTTTATTGACACATTCCTGGGGTCAGATACATCACATGATCACACTGACAGAACCACAGGCACATAGACACAGGCAACAGAGCATGCACAATGTCGGCACTAGTACAGTGTATATCCACCTTTCGCAGCAATGCAGGCTGCTATTCTCCCATGGAGACGATCGTAGAGATGCTGGATGTAGTCCTGTGGAACGGCTTGCCATGCCATTTCCACCTGGCGCCTCAGTTGGACCAGCGTTCGTGCTGGACGTGCAGACCGCGTGAGACGACGCTTCATCCAGTCCCAAACATGCTCAATGGGGGACAGATCCGGAGATCTTGCTGGCCAGGGTAGTTGACTTACACCTTCTAGAGCACGTTGGGTGGCACGGGATACATGCGGACGTGCATTGTCCTGTTGGAACAGCAAGTTCCCTTGCCGGTCTAGGAATGGTAGAGCGATGGGTTCGATGACGGTTTGGATGTACCGTGCACTATTCAGTGTCCCCTCGACGATCACCAGTGGTGTACGGCCAGTGTAGGAGAACGCTCCCCACACCATGATGCCGGGTGTTGGCCCTGTGTGCCTCGGTCGTATGCAGTCCTGATTGTGGCGCTCACCTGCACGGCGCCAAACACGCATACGACCATCATTGGCACCAAGGCAGAAGCGACTCCCATCGCTGAAGACGACACGTCTCCATTCGTCCCTCCATTCACGCCTGTCGCGACACCACTGGAGGCGGGCTGCACGATGTTGGGGCGTGAGCGGAAGACGGCCTAACGGTGTGCGGGACCGTAGCCCAGCTTCATGGAGACGGTTGCGAATGGTCCTCGCCGATACCCCAGGAGCAACAGTGTCCCTAATTTGCTGGGAAGTGGCGGTGCGGTCCCCTACGGCACTGCGTAGGATCCTACGGTCTTGGCGTGCATCCGTGCGTCGCTGCGGTCCGGTCCCAGGTCGACGGGCACGTGCACCTTCCGCCGACCACTGGCGACAACATCGATGTACTGTGGAGACCTCACGCCCCACGTGTTGAGCAATTCGGCGGTACGTCCACCCGGCCTCCCGCATGCCCACTATACGCCCTCGCTCAAAGTCCGTCAACTGCACATACGGTTCACGTCCACGCTGTCGCGGCATGCTACCAGTGTTAAAGACTGCGATGGAGCTCCGTATGCCACGGCAAACTGGCTGACACTGACGGCGGCGGTGCACAAATGCTGCGCAGCTAGCGCCATTCGACGGCCAACACCGCGGTTCCTGGTGTGTCCGCTGTGCCGTGCGTGTGATCATTGCTTGTACAGCCCTCTCGCTGTGTCCGGAGCAAGTATGGTGGGTCTGACACACCGGTGTCAATGTGTTCTTTTTTCCATTTCCAGGAGTGTATATGCGGGTCGATAACACACATTTTCCTAGAACTCGAGGAAAGAAACTTTTTCAACCTCCGCTAATCTACTTATAAAGTAAACGCTGTGTAACGGAAGCATCGCTGGTGTAGTAATCAAGGCATTAAGTTGGGAAGCACAGAACCCGTGTTCGGTTCCCAAATGCATGGTTCAGGTTTTTTTTATTTTTTACCTGTCTAAATTGGTGGGAGTAGGAGGGTTAATAAGTTGATCCGTAAGGAGTCAAGCTAGGAAATAAATTTCTCAAATGACTTGGAATAGTGGTGTGCCCGTCGTCCGGAGACGTGGCTCCAGTCGGCGCATCCTGACCGCGAGCCAGTGTAAGGGGAAGGGTAAGGGCAATGTTACCTCAAGCGTCTGGTTGACGGTAGGTGTCACTGTAAATAACGCGCACACTGCTATTGGGCGATTTCGAGTCAGGGTTACCAGATCGTAATGAAGCAGGATATAGGATACAATAATAGGTCACCATGAGTGGCAGTAGATCAAACATTGTAAACCACAGTTACATTTTTTTTATTTTAAAACATAGCTACCTTATATACTGTGAGAGCCTTTATCAATAATTTCTCTGAATTTTTCATTATGTGTCTTCGGGGTACTACAATCATCACTTCCGTAGATTTGACGGGAGGCAGACTTTGTTAAATTTAGAAATGTTTCTTTTGTCGGAAATTAATTTCAAAGCATGCCCTGCATACGTTAAAATCGCCTGAAAAATTGGTGCTTAAAGTTGTTCAGGAATTATGCTATGAACTGTTGTTGCATCCGCGCGGTTTTGCAATTACCGCTGGATTTCCAAAAGGACACTGCATTTCTGAAACCCGAAATATAGTTCTGCACCTCGCCTCATTGTAAAGAAGCATTGCGCTGTCGGTTATCTGTAATCCCTCGTCTCAATTTCGCATTGTTTTCATACAGTGAGGCTTAAACTGTTAATTCTTCATTAACCCAAGTCGATTGAGAAATTTATTTTCCTACCTTGTTCTTGTTGCCCATGGGTTTACTTATCTTATTAACCTTCCTATACCTACCAATTTCTGAACGGAGAAAATACATATATAGAACCTACAGAATGCAACGGGGAATCGGGCAGTGATTTTTCGCCCCGCAGCCAGACACCTTAATCACTGCTCCAGCGACGCTTTCGTACAATAGCTGTTACTTAATGCATTCATGAGCGGCAGTCCAAATAATTTTCTTTCCTCCAATTCCAGGAAAATACGCGGTTTCGGACCCCTTTTGCGATGATGAGAAATGCTCAATTTTCAGTTGTCTATCGATCCTATCAATTTTGAGTCGACTGCGCGTCATGAACTTTAGGGAGTGTTTTCCCAAAACGGGGACGGGGCATTTTAGTTTGTGCCCAAGCGATCTGCCAAATATGAGCCAGATCGGTTGCCTGTGTCTGACGCCTTCCCCTAGTTAATAATATAGATTATACAAATACAGCAGAACTCCAGTCATCAGGATGACGAGAGACCGGACCCAATCTGGATGACTGGATAAATAATGACCATAGGCCATTTCTTTAAAAAAAAGAGTTAAATTTGTGTATACGTACTACTGAACTATTACTTTATTGACTATAAAACAGTATTGTTCAGATTTTGTATAGTACTGTACTCACATACAATGTTAATTCTCGAACGTATTGGTACAGAGCGACGAGGCGCAGTGGTTAGCACACTGGACTCGCATTCGGGAGGACGACGGTTCAGACTCGCGTTCGACCATCCTAATTTAGGTTTTCCGTAATTTCCCCAAATCACTTCAGGCAAATTACGGGATCGTTCCTTTGAAAGGGCACGGCCGATTTTCTTCCCCACTGATCCCCAATCCGAAGGGATCCATGACCTCGCTGTTTGGTTCCCTCCCCCAAATCAACGAACTAACGATCGGACATATTGGTCAGAGTCAGTTGTTTTGAACTGTCTTCAATCATTTTCGTAGAGTCAGGTCTCGCATCCACTTGACGGTGAGCAGCTGTAGGCCTATACAGTCACACTAAGCCTGCCGCTCCATCCATGTTGGCGTAGTGTCAAGAGACTCCCATCTTCATTCTCAAGGACAGACACAAAGTTTAAAATTGACGACTTGTCAAACTTATGTCTGAATTGGTTGATGTTCCCACGTTAAACATCTCAGCTAACTGCTTACCATTCACGCCTTTGCTAGTTGTTCAAAAACTTATATTTTGTCTGCCAACAAGACAACGCGTTTCCTCTTAGAAGACATATGCACACACAGTAAGTTAAAACACACGAACAAAATCAAAGGCAGGGAAGACGAAACGTATACCGACCAATCAGTGTATACGTTAGGTCACGACATACATTGATGCAGGCCGCACTGAATTTCGGGCACCACAAACACAACAATGCCGCTGCCGCGTTCACAACAATGCGCGTACTGTACTCACTGGAAGATTTTGTATTTCAATGCATTCGCTGCGGATAGTGTTGCCAAACCCACAATTTTTAGAACTAATTCTAGCTTACCTTTAATGGCATTTAGATGGCGAATTGCAGATATAGCTGGGGTCCGGAAGCATGGAATTTTTTCTCAGTCATTCGGCCTTTTTTTTCTTTTTTAACCTCAGAAAAGCATCAAAATACATGCGGATTAATGGAAAATTATTTGTACTGAACTAAGATTTGAAGAAATACTTAAATATTTTATGAAAATTTATTATTAGATTGAGTTAAAAAGCACAAGAAAGCGAACTAATGCCGTGTTGGTGTGTGTTGCGGACTCATCAGCAATCACATACACAACACCAAAACCGTAACCACGAAATACAAACAGCTGAGAGCGTTACTGGAAATGCAGTGCAGCATAGCTGATATCAGCAAAGAATCACAACATCGCTATAATGAAGAGAGCTGTTGTAAGCAAAGCAAATTTTCATTTACGCAGGATGAATCAGAAATCGTCTGTCTGCTTAGCTGAGAGGTAATGTGTTTGCCTACCATGCAGTGGGCCCTGGTTCGATTCCCAACTGTGCTGGAGACTTTCTCCGCTCGTGGTTGGGCTGTTCTGTTGTCCTCATCATCATTTCATCATCACCGACACACAAGTCGCCCAATGTGGCGTCTACTGAATCAAGACTTGCAACCCGGCGGCCGAACTTCCCCGGATGGGGTCTCCCGGCTATCACTGCCACACGATCATTTCATTTCAATCAGAAATCATGCATTTCACAATTGCAATGGACAATATTCCAGCGACTGAACTGAAGTGTAGTAGTTCGCTAATAACGTAATATTACATTGTAAGAAGTAATCTAACATCAGAGTGCAGATATTGTGCTCAAATGGTTCAAATGGCTCTGAGCACTATGGGACTTAACATCTGTGGTGATCACTCCCCTAGAACTTAGAACTACTTAAACCTAACTAACCTAAGAACGTCACACACATCCATGCCCGAGGCAGGATTCGAACCTGCGACCGTAGCAGTCGCGCGGTTCCGGACTGAGCGCCTAGAACCGCTAGACCACCGCGGCCGGGAGATATTGTGTAGATCTTATCCTGTGAATATACATTATTTATATTTTTGTTGTGACAGAAAGAATGTTGTGCAAAGGATACTCACATGAAGATGTTTATTTGAACAGACCTTTACTTCAAAATATCCTGTTTCTTTATTTTTTTTAATGGTCTGATATTTTATATGCAAGTTGTAGAAATAAAATTACTGGAAAAATAAATGTGCACAGTAATAAACCTAGTTTAATTTCAGCTTTTTCTCGCTTTTTATTGTAACACATTTAGCTTATTTCGTTTTGAAAAGCTGGCGACATTGGTTGCGGATTGACTTTAGAATGATGAAGAAACGTACAGTGTACTGTATGACTGCGGAACAAAATCAAGAATTTTAGCCATGGAGTACAAACTTCTTTTTCCTGCCGAACCACAAGCTGGAGTTCGGATACTTGAAGTTCTGCTGTACTGACGGTAGCCTATTTATCTCTATATTAAGGCGGAGGCTCGAGTCCTTCCGCGGGCATGGGTGTGTGTGTTTGCCCTTAGGATGATTTAGGTTAAGTAGTGTGTAGGCCTTGGCAGTTAAGTCCCATAAGATTTCACATACATTTTTATATTAAGGTAACTATATTTAATACGTTATAACGCAAGACGCTACAAGAAACTTTTTTTGTCCAGTAAATACCTATTGAGGCAACGGCCTTGCCGCAGTGGATACACCGGTTCCCGTCAGATCACCGAAGTTAAGCGCTGTCGGGCGTGGCCGGCACTTGGATGGGTGACCATCCGGGCCGCCAACCGCTGTTGCCATTTTTCGGGGTGCACTCAGCCTCGTGATGCCAACTGAGGAGCTACTCGACCGAACACTAGCGGCTCCGGTCAAAGAAAACCATCGTAACGATCGGGAGTGCGGTGTGCTGACCACACGCCCCTTCTATCCGCATCCTCAGTGAGGATGACACGGCGGTCGGATGGTCCCGATGGGCCACTTGTGGCCTGACGACGGAGTGCTAGTGAAATACCTATTGTCATAACGAAATATAATATTTTCTTATAATTTTTCTACAGTTTGATTTTGACTTCGTGATGTCTTGTTTATAATTATCAAGTGCCAGCAGATGGTCCATATACACTGAAGCACCAAAGAAACTGGTATAGGCATGCGTATTCAAATAGAGAGATATGTAAACAGGTAGAATATGGCGCTGCGATCGGAATAAGACAACAAGTGTATGGCGCAGTTGTTAGATCGGTTACTTCTGCTGCAATGGCAGGTTATGAGGATTTAAGTGAGTTTGAGGGTCGTGTTATGGTCGGCGTACGAGCGATGGGACACAGCATCTCCGAGGTAGCGATGAAGTGGAGATTTTCGCGTACGACCATTTCGTGGGTGTACCGTGAATATCAAGAATCCGGTATAGATCAAATCTCCGACATCGGCGCGGCCGAAAAAAGATCCTGCAAGAACGAGACCAACGACGACTGAAGAGAATCGTTCAACGTGAGAAAGAAAAACCCTTCTGCAAATTGCTGCCGATTTCAATGATGGGCAATCAACAAGTGTCACCATGTAAAACATTCAAAGAAACATCATCGATACGGGGTTTCGGAGCCGAAGGCCCACTCGTGTACCCTTGATTAGATTAGATTAGATTAGTTTTTCGTTCCATAGATCCGTGCTGAGGAGATCCTCGTGGATGTGGAACATGTCACTTTCTTTTTTAAGCTGAAATAACAGTACTAATAGTATGAATATAAACAATACATCATTTATTTCTATTAAAAAATTCGTCAATGGAGTAGGAGTTGGCCACTAGTAAGTCTTTCAGGCTCCTTTTAAACTGATCTTTATTTGTAACTAAATTTTTTATGTTTGCTGGCAAATTATTGAAGATGAGTGTTCCTGAGTAGTGGACCCCTTTTTGAACTAAAGTAAGTGCTTTTAAGTCCTTGTGCAGATCATTTTTGTTCCTGGTATTGTATGTATGAACTGAACTGTTTGTTAGAAAAAGAGATATATTATTTAGGACAAATTTCATTAAGGAGTTAATATACTGAGAGGCAGTAGTTAGTATACCCAGTTCTTTGAAGAGGTTTTGTGGTGTCACCGCCAGACACCACACTTGCTAGGTGGTAGCTTAAATCGACCGCGGTCCATTTAGTACATGTCGGACCCGCGTGTCGCCACTGTGTGATCGCAGACCGAGCGCCACCACAAGGCAGGTTTCGAGATACGGGCTAGCACTCGCCCCAGTTGTACGACGACTTTGCTAGCGACTACACTGACGAAGCTTTTCTCTCATTTGCCGAGAGACAGTTAGAATAGCCTTCAGCTAAGTCCATGGCTACGACCTAGCAAGGCGCCATTAACCGTATCTGAAGATAGTCTTATTTGTATTATCAAGAGCGATGTACCACAAGGATAGAATAAAGTTAAGTATTCGAGGAGCTGCATACTTTTCTTATTAGAATTCAATGCTTATCCTGTTCCAGAATTCACGCCCGTCTGCGTTAGATAGCTTCCATTTCGGCCTCCTCTATCTGCAAGGTGTTGGCACATTTACCAACACATCAGGTTTCTACAGGACGTCCACAAATACACGCTTTTGGAATCTGAAAACTTTTGTTTGACTTGAAGAGTTACCCCAAAATTTTATACCATATGACATTATGGATTGAAAGTAGGCAAAGTATGCAAGATTTTTCATTTTTATGTCGCCTATGTCAGCTAACACTCGAATTGCAAATACAGATTTGTTAAGGCGTTTCTGTACGACACAAAAGCTTTACGCCTCGCCTGGTCCATCAACACAGACAATGGACTGGTGATGACTGGAAACATGTTGCCTGGTCGGATGAGTCTCGTTTCAAATTGTATCGAGCGGATGGACGTGCAACCTCATGAATTCATGGACCCTGCATGGTAGCAGGGGAATGTTCAAGCTGGCGGAGGCTCTGTAATGGTGTGTGGCGCGTGCAGTTGGAGTTATATGGGACCTCTGAAACGTTTAGCTGCGACTCTGACATGTGACATGTACGTAAGCATCCTGTCTGATCACCTGCATCCATTCACGTCCATTGTGTATGCCGACGGACTTGGGCAATATTCCTGCAGAACAATGCGACACCCCCCTCCCCGTCCACCGTCCAGAATTGCTGCAGAGTGACTCGAGGAACACTCTCCTGAGTTTAAACACTTCCGCTGGCCACCAAAATCCCCAGACATTATTGAGCATATCTGGGATGCCTTGCAACATGCTGTTGAGAAGAGATCCCCGCCCCCTCGTACGATTCATGGTGTCAGTTCCCTCCAGCACTACTCCATACATTAGTAGAGTACATGCCACGTTGTGTGCGGCACTTGTGCGTGCACGCGGGGGCCCCACACTATATTATGCAGCTGTTCCACTTTCTTTGTCTCTTCAGTGCAGATCGAGACCAGTAGCACATTTCAATAAAGATTGTACAGTAGATGAGGGTGTCCATAAATAAGTGTTGTAACCTCCCAATAGTAAAAATAAATATAATTATATCATTCACATTCAGTGTAACCTGGCAACAGAAAAGGTATTTATAACATTCTGTAACCTCGCAATTGTTTATTATTCCGTAACCTCACAATAATTTATTATTGCGTAACCTCACAATAATAACGTGACTAATCTCTCAATAAAATGGTGACTCACTTATAACCTTTCAATAATTGACTGTGAATTTAAACTGGTAAATTTTGGACGTCAGCACTGCTGCATCATGGACCTCAAAATTCATTCTGAATAAATTGAAATTTCTTACCTCAATAAAGTCGCCGGATAACGCGTATATATCTGCTCCTATAAGAAACTAAACTTTTCTGGCACAGCCCAGTGCAATGCTGGCCGATAGATTTGTCATGTATAAAAAGAAACAACTGATTTTTCTTTCAATAATCGGGATGACTATGGATTGGAGAAATTAGTAAATTCTTTACATTGAGATGAATGATTGTCATAAGTTAAATTTTATAAGAAGGTTATTATTAAGAGATTTTTTTAAAAAACATTTACATGCGACTTGATATAACAATGGAAATGGAAATGTCGTGTGGCTAGGGCCTCACGTCGGGTAGACCGTTCGCCTGGTGCAGGTCTCTCGATTTGACGTCACTTCGGCGACCTGCGCGTCAATGGGGATGAAATGATGATGATTAGGACAACACAACACCCAGTCCCTGAGCGGGGAAAATATCCGACCCAGCCGGGAATCGAATCCGGGCCCTTAGGATTGACAGTTTGTCACGCTGACCACTCAGCTACCGGGGCTATATAACAATAGCACATATGCGCGAGGCTGCTTTTACATTATACTACATCGCTCAGGCACCGCCACCGCTCCCCACGACCGGCCCAGCCAACTCCATACACACGACTGCACGCTACTACTTACTCCTACTGCTACACAGTTCCTACTGCATACAACACTTCTCTCTGGTCTGAGATTCTCTTATAGCTTACATATCGCAGGCAGCGCGTGAGCAATCCATCGAAATTACATCTGCTCGAGTGCGCTAGCAAAAAATTCCTTAGTCATGGACCTCTTACAGTGTCTCATTAATCACTTGACAAAACTGAAGCTCACTGTCACGTACGGACCCGGGTTCTCGAGCTGAGGCTTTCGGCACGTTTCCGGACCGTCGAGGCGGTGCGGAGTGCTGGAGGCCTAGCGCTGGGGGGGGGGGGGGGGGGGGGGGGGGGGGGGGGGAGGGCCTGTAACCCGTCGGCGGCAGCTCCCCCGCAGCACGTAGACAGGCAATCGCGAAACAGTTAAGCGGCCGCCAGAGCTCCGCTCCCACAGCCGGGGCATTGTGTGTTTATAGGGAAACTTTTGAGGGCGGGATGAAAATTTTACGAGACACTAAAAGGAAACTGCCGGAAGGATAATTAGGCCGAAGTGCGCGGGTGCCCATCTGGGGACGTGGCTCCAATGAGCGCGTCCTGACGGTGCTCCACTCTACGGGTAAGGGGGTAAGGGTAAGGGGAAGGGTAACGTTGCCTCCCGAGCCTGGAACGCGGAAGTCGATCCGAGGGAGCCAAAGTAATGGCGGTCTGTGTCGCTGCAAACAACGCGCACGCAGATACTGATTAGGGTTACTAGATCGTCTTAATCAAATGTAGAACGTCAAGGGGCAGAATATGTGACACAATGATAGGGCACCACGATACGACGGTAGATCAAAAGCTGAAAGCTACGAATCGGCATTACATGAAACATAACTACCTTACAGGGCGTTTCAAAAAGGACTCTACAACTGTGACAATTCATATAAATTAATTCATAGCACCTACAGAGGTGCATTTTAGTGCCAATTTGGAGGTAAATACATCAAGTTTTGTCTCACATAGTTCGCTAGTGCCGAATCTCACCGTAAGGAGCGCTAGGGGCAGTTACGTTAAAGATGGCTGCCTTTACTGGACCCGAGCGTCCTAGCTGCGTGTTTTGGTTTGAAGAATCGAAGTCGACCACAACATTTCAACGTAATTTCCGTTCCAAGTACGCTAAAAATCCTGTTCGTGATAGCCCTAAACTGAACGTTTTTTGTGCATTGAGCCAGAACAAAGTGTACGGCCCCTTCTCTTCCGTGAGAGAACCATCAACAAGATATGTTACAACAATTTTTGATACCACAGATCGATGAGGATGACCAAGAACGAAATGTTTGCTTCATTCAGGATGGTGCACCACCCTACTGCCTGGCCGACGTCCAGTATTTTCTCAGTGACCGTTTTCCAACTCTATGGATTGGCTGTGGTGCGCCAATTGCATGACCCCCACGTTCCCCAGACCTGACGCCACTCGATTTTTTTTTATGGGGATTCATCGAGGATATCGTGTTTGTGCCTGCTGTGCCGGCTTCTCTACCTGAACTTAGAGCAAGAATTTAAGCCGCCACGGAGCAAGTTACACCTGCAATTCTACAGCAAGTTTGGAAAGAAATTGACTTCCGATGAGTTGTTTGCTGGTAACCAACGGAAGCCACATGCAACATGTTTAAGTTAAGGTAAAAAAAAAAAAAAAACTTGATGCCGTACCCTACAATATAACACCAAACCCAGCTCTAAATCTTCTTCCAATAAATTTATATGAATTTTTAAATTCGTAAAGCCCTTTTTGAAACACCCTGTATATACTGTACGTGCCTTTACCAATAATTATCTTCTGATTTTAATTATGTTTCTTTGAGGAATCCATCTTATACACAGTCTCTGCTTTGAAATGTAGTTGAAGTCTTCAATTCGAAGACTGGTCTGACGCAACTCACCACACCAGTCCATACTGTGCACTCCATTTAACTGCTGCATAACTGCTGCAACCAATACCCATTTCAGAATGCTCACTATTATCTAGCCTTTGTCTCTCTCTATAATTTTTATCCCCTACGTTTCCCTCCTATACTATGTTACCAGTTTCGTGTCTCAAGAAATGTACTATCAATTTATCCCATCTACTAGTAAGGTTGTGTCATTTAGCTAATATCTCTGCGACTCGAAGCGCTACATCCCCATTAGTTTCTAGCCACGCTGGTGTAATCTTCATCATTCATCTGTAGCACAGTGCTTCGAAATGTTCTTGCTATTCTTGACTGAACTGGTCATTGTCTACGTTTCACACCCATACAAGGCTACACTCCGGGCAAATAATTTCAGAAAAGAATTCCTAAAATTTAAATGTACGATCGATGTTTAAGAAAATCTCCTTATGAAACGAATTTTTGCGTTACACAGGATGAATCATAAATATGTTTGCAAAGTTTGGGCGTAGGTTCCTCAAACTAAAACAAGGAAAGAGCTCGTAGAAACATATGTCCGACAATCATTCGTTTTCGAGTTGGTAAAGAAAGTTTACGTTCAACGACTTTCGAGGTACAACTCAAAAACTTCAGTGCACTCATTCAAAACTGGTGTCCGCCCCCGGTAGCTGAGGGTCAGCGCGTCGGAATGTCGTATCAACGGGCCCGGGTTCGATTCCCGGCTGGGTCGGAGATTTTCTCTGCTCAGGGACTGGGTGTTGTGTTGTCCTAATCATCATCTCACCCCCATCGATACGCAAGTCGTCGAAGTGGCGTCAACTCAAAATACTTGGACCAGGTGAACGGTCTACCCGACGGGAGGCCCCAGCCACACGTCATTTTATTCAAAACTGGTTTTGGCTCGCTGTATCCGCTTTATCCCAGATATCTGTGGGTAGGAAAAATGTAGAACGGGATCGATCGACTGAGTTAAAAATAAAATAATTGTAAAATTATTAATAACACTAAAATGATAATTTGCATGAAAATGCAATTTGCATGAAAATGCTATGAGACGACGCTGCCATCTAGATGCACTTTTAATAATTTTGCTTATGTCTTGACCACACTTTTATTTTTCATCAACCTTACACGTTTCGACTTCCCGTCATTTTCAAAGGCATTGCTATGTCAGTCATATAAAAACATTAGATACATTGTATCACGTCAACATTCAGTTTGCACTTGTCTAGTGTTCGAGAATGTTGACGTGATACAATGTACCTAATATTTTTACATGACTGACATACCATTGCCTTTGAAAATGAAGGAAGGTCGAAACGCGTAAGGTTGATGAATAAGAACAGTGTGGTCAAGACATAAATAAAGTTATTAAAAGATAATTTGATCATAACACTAACGCTTCTAAATTTCATGAATGCATTAGCCCCGAACATGCTATCAAAAATCACAATAGAATATTTAATTTGATATTTAGCACTGTGTCCTGCATCCTAGGATGAAACAAGCAGCCGTGCAGAAGCAGTTAAATTCACGGATAGAATTAAACAAAATCAAAATAACAGGACACTTAAGAAAATGTTTAACTGAACATCAGCACCATATTAAATTTGATAACATAGCGCACAAACCGATGTAGCAAGCATGGGCAATACCGAGTACAAAGCATCGGCATTCACTTTGGTACAGTCTGCTAATTAAAAACAGTAAGATAATAATTACAGTAAAGACAATAATTAGGAACGAAGCTTCCCTCGACAGGAGCTCGGATGTTTCAAATGGTTCAAATGGCTCTGAGCACTATGGGACTTAACTTCTGAGTTCATCAGTCCCCTAGAACTTAGAACTACTTAAACCTAACTAACCTAAGGACATTACACACATCCATGCCCGAGGCAGGATTCGAACCTGTGACCGCAGCGGTCGCGCCGTTCCAGACTGAAGCGCCTAGAACCGCTCGGCTACTCCGGGCGGCTCGGATGTTTCCAACGAGAATGTCGCCATCACATACACTTTGGTACTGGAGTCTCAGCCCACCAGTAAACAGAAGGCAGAAGAAATCCCACAACAGCTAACTTGGAACAGCTTAGTATTAGCAAATGAAAATAACTGTGGCTTCTACAGGGTGTTTCCGTTAGAGCGTGCACAAATGTAACACGACATAGGGAATGCTCCACTGAACAATCTGAGATGGGGAACCTGATGTCGGAGAAGCCAGCTTAAGGAGATACGGAAGTAAACTTGTCTACCGCTTTGTCTGGCCTTACTGTTTTCCCGCTTATTTACAGCTAACATGCGTGCAAGTTTACACGTACTGTTCGTTTGTTTTGTTTTGTTTTGTTTTTTTTTTTTTTTACACGTACATTTTTCATTTCCTGGACGAGCCTGATTATTAGGAAGTCATGATGCAGGTTTTGTTTACTTTACTTGCCCATAAGGTGGCTGTGTTGTATCGTATTTACATGGTCCCATGACATAACGTGCTATGAACCAACGACGGACCCATTCATTACTCAGTGCTATTCAGAGATGTACAGTACAGTACGATGGAGCAGTACTGATATAGTTTCGCAGAACTCACTGACATACACCTTGTGTATGGGGAAGTACGTTTTAAGGCTCTCGCTGCTGAAAGGCTGTACAGGGAACGATTTCCCAGCAGGCATCATCCGTCACAATGAGTGTTTATTTCTCTCGATCGACGAATGCGGGAGATTGGTTCGTTGGAAAGAAGAAACGAGGAACGTGGTTACATGAGCGCCACTGGCACACTACAAGTACTTGTTGTATTGCACATGAAATGGGCGCTGCACATACCAGCGTGTGGAGAGTACTCCACGAACAACAATTACACCCATATCACCAACAACGAGTCCATGCAATGCTTGTGACTTTGCCCCTAGAGTCACATTGTATCAGTGGTTGCTTCAACAGTGAATTGATCGACCATATTTCCTGCAATTCGTGCTGTTTTCTGACGAGGCCCAATATTATCGTGATGGTATTTCGAGCAGCACGAATAGCCATTTGTGAGATGAGGAAAACCCACACACGGCAGTAGTCACACCATCAAGTACGTTTTGCTGCGAATATCTAGGCCGGCATTGTAGGGGACAATCGCATTGGGCCATTATCTTCTATCTGGCCGTCTGAATGGCCACTTGTACCTGAGGTTCGTGCAAAGAATTCTGAGGAGTTGGAGAACGTACCCCCGGCTGCTCGTGAGAGGATGGGGATACAACAAGACGCTGCATCGCCTCACTTCAGTGTGGATTTTCGCAACCATCTCCCCGCTGTATTTCCTGGTCACTGGATTGGTCCTATTCCATGGCCTGCGAGGTCACCTTATAACACCCCTCTGCTTCCCGGGATTTACGAAATTTAAAGTTGACAATGACCGTGAATTATGAATTTTGACCCGCGTCGGGATAAGGCATTCGAATCCGAAGTAAATAATGATTATTCCGCGGGAAACAGGAGAAGTTATAACTTGATCGTTATTGAATGAGTAATTTCATTCAATAACGATCGGTAAATGAAATAATGGAAATAATTTGGAAATAAATTTTGACAGTGGAAATTTTGGCGAAAGAAATGATTAAGTTGTAAAAACAATTAAAGAATCGGTCGCCAGC
Organism: Schistocerca americana; assembly: GCF_021461395.2. NCBI lineage: Eukaryota > Metazoa > Arthropoda > Insecta > Orthoptera > Acrididae > Schistocerca > Schistocerca americana. The sequence continues at coordinate 535,725,886 of NC_060124.1, forward strand.
TCAACTGATGAGCGACAGTACTGTTAAGTACGTGAAAAATTGTGTCGAAAATAAAGTTTACCTGTTTGTAGCGCAGCAGGTGCAACGGGAACTTTTACGTAAGTGCTGTGTCAGGCTCAGTAGTCATATAAAACAATGTCATAACAATCTAACTACACTTATTTTGTTCATAATTTGTCACCTAAGTGCAATGCTGACAACACAGAGAATTATCTATCGAGATTTTGAATAATGGACTGTCATTCTGTCTTTAAAATTAGGTACTTTGCACAGTTTAATCTATTGATAATGAAATATATTGCCAATAATTGATTAACTATGTTTTGAATGATAATAATTCATTAATAAGGGGATTGTCAGGTGGAATAAGCTTTATAGTTTCATGAAATATCCTTGAATTAACTTCAGCTGAATGTGCATTGAAATAAATCTTAATAATCAAATTTATTACTTCAGTCTATTATTAAGTTACTACGGTTGGCGTAAGCTTATTAAGTGCAACAATTAACTACGATAACCAGTCTGAAATTTACTCTTCACCGTCTATGCAAATAATTTGATAACTAACATATTTTCTCTTGATAATGGCGTGACACACTCGGTTCAATAAGGTAAGGATTGGAAGGAACCTACTTGGTCTTATTGTCGGGTGGAATGTAACTGCAACACTTCGATTATAAAGTGCTTGTTATTAATTGTTCAACTTCAGAGAAAAGCACAGTCACTGGCAAGCCTTCTACAATTTTATCCTACGAAAATTACGTAGATCTTACTTCCCTCGTTGTCGGTGGATAGACGGAAGTCCACGGCGGCGACACAATGTGGCATCGGGCTTTTACTGTTGCGACTTGGGCCCACAGTGCGCTTAACATTTAAGTCCTCGTTTCTTCAGCACTGTGCCCATTAATCCATAATAACTTGCCCGGCCATGCTTCCAGATATGCCGACCATTACTTTCCCGTCGTACTTAGATCCACACACTAGCCGTTAGATGTAACACAGCTAGGACTAGCAGCACTCCACTGTCCTCCTTACTCCGAGCACGGCGTTACTGCTACTACTACCCGCTGGCGCGCTCTCGCGTCCAGAGGCGCGACAAAACAATCTCCCTGACTTCAACGTTAACTAAATATGCCCTGACTTGCCAGTGTTAAATATTACATAATTTAAACATAGTATTTACAATGCATATTTGCACTAGACAATACATCGTATGCAAACAGTTTCATGTGTTGGGTAAGCGAAAAAATTCATAGCAAGGACTGCGTTGTAGCGTCACAACCTGACCTGAATCCAATGATTATTTCATATGGGAATATCTAAAGTTACTTGTGGAGGATACTCCAGTGGATATAGAGATGAAATTCGTTTCTGGAATTGTAACTGCATGTAATGCGATTCGAAACACGCCAGAGATATTTATCAGGGTGCATCAGAATCTTGTTCGCCGATGTCATGCTTGCATTGAGGTTGATGGCCGTCAGTTCCAGCAAATTTTTAAGATACAGTACAACTAGTACGTTCATTGCGTCGGTAATGGTATTTGCAGTTAACTGTAAGTAATGCAAGTAAAACCGTACGCAGTAATATGATTTTATTTGTACTACCTCCTTAAGCTGGCTTATCCGACCCCAGGTTCCCTACCTCAAATTGCTCAGTAGAGAATCCTCTATGTTCTGTTAAATTTTTGCACGTTCTGAAACGTCCCCTTAGAAAAATTATTTGATTACTGTGCTGGTGATTTTCAAACAGCTGAACAGAACTGAACGTACTCAGGCATTTCGCTCTTTACCTATTCTGATCACCACTAAACTGACACACAATATTTTTTAGCGCAACGCAGTGTGACTTTCAATAATCCCTACAAAAGAGTGGCCCTGACTAACATTAACCTATACCTTTCACAAATCACTTACCTCACAAAAATCTTCGTTACTCCAACTACTGCAATACTGCGAGCGCCACTACTGCCAGCTAAATAAAAGATTCTAACTACTGAAGGGACTAACTACTGATAGGCATAGTTAGCAAATGAAAGATTTTGATAAAGATCAAACAATGTATTTACCTTAATAGTGTTCAAAAGTCATAATTCATATAGCAGTTCATGACATCCAGTCTTACAAATTTACTGTCTCTGATGGACACACGTCCAGATCATCCGCTCTCAAAACTCCGCCATGTCTCTCCCCACATCCACCACTGCTGGCGGTTCACCTCCAACTGCGCAACGCTACGCGCTGTTAACAGCCAACTGCCCAACACTACAATGGCGACTATTCCAACAATGCAAACCAACCACAGCCTTCACACAGCACAGTCAGTGATTTTCATATAGAGCGCTACATGGCGTTACCAACATAAAAACCTAAACAGCCTACTTACAGTTCTTACGGAAACATTCTTGCGTTCTCCGTGTCGGAAGAGATGTATTACGAATTTATCCCTTCCAGTAGTCAGGTTGTGCCATTTAGCTGATTTCTCTGTCCAATTCGAAGCGCTATATCCTCATTAGTTACTCCATCTGCTGCTGTAATCTTCAGCAGTTATCTATAGCACCACATTTCAAGAACTTCTAAGCCCTCCTTGACTGAACTGTTTGTCGTCTCTGTCCCACTGTCTTACAAGGCCACGCTCCCAATAATAAGTTCAGAAAATAATTCCTAAAATTTAAATTTTTGATCGATGCTAAAAAGATCTCTTTAAGAAATACATTTCTGCATTATACAGCATGATACAAAAATAGTTTTACAGATTTTGCGCACAGGCTCCTTACACTAAAACATTAACAAAGGTCATACAAACATATGTCCAAAAATCATTCGTTTTAGAGTTGTTAATAGAAGTTTACGTTCAGCAGCTTTCCAGGTACAGCCCAAAAACTTCAGTGCACTCATTCTAAGATGGAGATAGGTGTCATTTGAGTATTAATCGACTGTTCAATAATATCATGTCTTTGCTCTCGAGCTGTTACATGTGGGCGAGCAGCGATGTTGTAAGCTGTATCTCAGGGTTAGGTTATTATATTTGGTGTGCGCGTAGGCGCAATGGCAGATAGTGGTTAGCTGTGGTAAATTGAGGAAGTAGTTGTAATGTTACGTTTCAAATGTAAAGTCTCAATTTATCGGTGTGTTTAATTAAGATGATTATGTAATGGTAACTGATCTGAGAACGAGGAAGTGTAATGGAATCTTTTATTTAGGTGAAGAGGAATTATAAGGTAATTTTTATCAAGTCACTTTTACTATTGCAGCGCCATTTTTCACCTACCTTTCTCTTACAATTTCTAGTTGATCCTGGTTTTTTCGAAAGGAGAAAAGAAACCAAGTGTGTTCCGAAAATACTTCGATTTTCCGCTAACAGAGAACTCATTGCACCTCACGAGTGTCTCTGTGTAGATATAGTAATTTTCAGTTTTAGCATCGCAGCGCGCGAGACCCAGTAGTATTGCAAAGCGTTATCCAGATTGGCGGAGAATAGAGGTAAGGACTAAATATTTTGATTTTTTTTTATTCATTCAGGGCCAACTTGTGTCATTCAGAGAAAGTTACATTTTTCTGTGTTGTGTATCAGTTTTAGCTCTAGGATCTGTGATCAATTTTGCAAAACTAATTATCGTAGGTTTTCTGTCAAAGTTCATTATTCAGACAGTTCATACTGTTCAAAATTCTTGCAGTCAGATTATTGTCTTTACTAGTATCGAAATGGCTCAAATGGCTCTGAGCACTGTGGGACTTAACATCTGTGGTCATCAGTCCCCTAGAACTTAGAACTACTTAAACCTAACTAACCTAAGGACATCACACACATTCATGCCCGAGGCAGGATTCGAACCTGGGACCGTAGCGTTCACGCGGTTCCAGGATGAAGCGCCTAGAACCGCACGGCCACACCGGCCGGCTTTACTAGTATCAAAGGCTTGCCTTCTCATTACGACAGTTCAATTTTCTATCATATTATTACTTCTGCACAGCACTTATTATTCAAAACTGAGTACGTCAGTCATATTTTTATGATTTAAAGGGAAATTTCAATGTCTATGGCTCGCTGCATCCGTTTTATCCTGGACGGTGGTATTACACCAACAAGTTTGAAGTTTAGTTAAAATGACAAACTGCCTATTGGCTTCTGTCTCGGGTTCTTCGGCCGACGTTCATCTAATGAATTTTCTGACGTTTCGCCAGCACGAGTGGCTGGCATTGTCAAAGCTTCACCCTCCATTGCCGGTGGTGAACTGGAGCCGAGCTCGCGGGCGCAGACTATATGTACCTGGCGCGCCAACGTCCGAGGGCTTCTCCGCGGTCATTTCCGGTGCGGTTCTCCTCTTGCTACCTGCGACGGTCGTTCGCTGCAGTACGGGAAGCCAGGATCCGTTGACCTTAAGGCTTTCCTCTTTCTTGTTCAAACTGTTCGCGTGTTTTTGTATTTCTACAGCTTCTCTGAACAAGCGCGTGTGATAGTGCTTCTCTACAGCCAGAACTTCCGTGTCGGCGAATTTTATTACGTGGTCGGTCTCATTGAGTGCGTGCTCTGCCACGGCCGATTTCTCCACCTGCCCCAACCTACAATGTCGCTTATGCTCGTTGATCCTGGTGTTGATGGATCGTCCAGTCATTCCGACATAAACTTTTCCGCACGTGCATGGTATACGGTATATTCCCGACATTGCAAGTGGGTCTCTTTTCTCCTTCGCCAATCTAAGACACTCTTTGATCTTCCTTGTCGGTTTGAAAATCGTCTTTGCGCCATGTTTGCGCAATATACGGCCGATTCTGTCCGTCACTCTGGGAATGTATGGCAGAAAGGCCGTAGCCGACATTTCTTTTTCTGGTTCCTTACTTCGCCGAGTGTTTGGCTCTGTTACACTTCTAATATAATTTTTGGAGTACCCATTGCTCCTCAGGACAGTTTCCAGGTGTTGCATTTCTCTTTGAGGTGTTGCGGCTCACATATTCGTGCTGCTCTCGTTACGAGGGTGCTAATCATGCCTCTTTTCTGGCTCGGGTGGTGGTTTGACAGTTTGTGCAGGTATCGGTCCGTGTGTGTCGGTTTTCGATACACTCTGTGTCCCAGGTTTTCGCCGTCCCTTGTGACCAGCACATCTAGAAATGGCAGTTTCTTGTCCTTTTCTACTTCCATGGTAAATGTTATGTTGGCATGGAGGCTGTTCAAGTGTCTTAGGAAGTCACCGAGCTGTTCTTCACCATGGCTCCACACCACGAAAGTATCATCGACGTACCTGTACCGACTTGCAAACCTAAGGTGTGGTACAGGTCGGAGTATTTTAAACAAGCGTAATTAAAATATCTAAATATGCTTTACTATTCTAATTACCTACTTTACGTATATTTGTTTTATGTTTTAGATCCTTATTTTACGTTTTACATTCACGGCTTTTTTTTATTTTTAGCTTACCGCCTCACATACGTGTATTTTGTTAACTAAAGATACTAAGTAACTCATTCTTATGATAATTTGTAAGGAGATGCTTAAAACGTAACGTTTTTTTACCCCGTCCAGATAAAATGATTGAACTTTCTTCACGTAATATAGGCGACGGAGAAGCCAATATAAAACAAAATTCAAGAGCATTTCAAATTGTTATAGTAATCCTCCAAATATACTAGTTCGTATCAGTCATATTTCAGTACACTGATAAGCCATGACGAAGAGATTGATTATGTACTAGTGACAGCCGTTTGATTGTACTGTTCCTCAAGTGAAGTTTGACATCATAATCATTCAACAGAACTAAATCAGAGAGTCTCTGTTGTTCCATCATGGACCCGGGACATCGACTGGTTAAGCAACCGTCAGTGTCAATGAAATTCGCCAACAGCTGTGCACATGGCTGTTGGAGAATTTCATTGACATTGACAAATCTGAGCGTCTTCTCACGAAGTTCTTGCAACATCGACAGCTGCATACGTTCCACGGCCGTACCTACGCCGTCCAGCCGTTTAGGATCACCAGATGAACAAATTCCTTGTCCACAGGTGCGATGCCCCAGACGGTTCCTTCACACACTGATCACCACGAGAATCTAACAATAGTACAAATTCTTTCCCCTCACTGCAGAAGAATACATCTTTCATATATCTTTTGACCCGCTCACACGTTTGTTTGTTTGGCAGATTTCGATGCTGTCACAAACGCATTTGGGGCTTCAGAAAGAGATTCTCGAATTCTCTGTCCAAACTCACAATTAGTCGCTTTTAAAACTATCAAAAGGCTGGTTGTCCGCTCGAAAAAAAAAAAAAAAAACTTTCGAGCGTCGTACCCGAGGACAAGAAACTTATGGTGATCCCAAAATGCCGATGGCACAGGTACAGCCGAGGAAAGTATACAGTTTTCGGTCTTGGAAGAACTTCTTGAGAAGACTTTCAGATCTACTTCTGTTGAATATTCATGATGTCAGTCTCCACTTGCGAAACTATACAATCAAGCGCTGGTCACATAATCAATTCTCTTCGCCAAGGCTTACCAATTACTGAAATACGCCTGATACAAACCAGGATATTTAGAGGAGCACCCGTGACAATTCGAAATCCTGTTGATTTTTGTTTTTTATTGGCTTCTCCGTCGTCTATTTTACGGGAGAAAATTTCGCTCATTTTATGTACAGGAAGTAAAAAAACGTTATGTTTTAAGTATTTCCTTACAGATCATCATTACTGTATTTAATTTAACGGTAAACTAAAAAACAACAGAACCTACAAGAGTAAAAGGTACAATAACAATTTGAAGCATGAAACATATACAAGTACAATAAATAATTAGATGGCGACAGCATATTGCGTGCGGCTCTTTTTCCAAAAAAGGTATTTCAAAAACCAGCTTTATTACACAGAGGCGTAAGTGGATTGAAGGCTTCTTTATGTTGTAATAAAAGTATTCTTTTTCAAAATTAATTACTGCTTGTGTGATATTCTGCAAAATTTCAAATGATTACAGAAGTTGATTACAAGTTTTTAAGAACCGGTCGTTGTGGCCGAGCGGTTCTACGTGCTTCAGCCTGGAACCGCGCTGCTGCTACGGTCGCAGGTTTGAATCCTGCCTCGGGCATGGATGTGTGTGACGTCCTTGGGTTAGTTAGGTTTAAGTAGTTCTAAGTCTAGGGGACTGATGACCTCAGATATAAAGTCCGATAATGCTTAGAGCCATTTTTGAACAAGTTTTTAAGAACATTAATCACATTTCAACTTTTAAATGAAAACCACTTTTTGCATGTAATTGTTTCGATGAATACCCTCTAAATCTAAAATGCCAAATTACCTTTCGAAGTGAAAGTGAAAGTGGGCAGAAACAAAAAAATACTTACTGCACTGTTTTGCCCCCTCTGCACATCCGCCAAGTTCCATAACGCTTGGGAATATCCCATTATAGGCCATAACGCGGGCGAAAGTGCGTGTTGAGTGATCGCGACGGACTCTGAACAGGGCTGTGACAAAAAATAAGAGGACGACAAAGGTCACTGCAGAACTGATGAACTCGCGAATCCTGTCAGCATCAAAATAGCGGGAATTGCAGGATTTCTAAACCTACACATCAGTGTTGCAAATCAGCTGCAGATAATTTTTCCGGGTTGTATGGCCGTGGTCCATGGAACTCTTCAATCTCTAATGTTTCGTCCAAGTCTGCGTTGGACATCTTCGGAGGTCCTCCTGGTTGTGCTGAGTCGGCAAGGCTCAGCACAACCAAGAGCGCCTCCGAAGATGTCCAACGTAGCCTTGGACGAAACGTCAGGGAGTGAAGAGTTCCATGGACCACGGCCATACAATTCGGAAAAATTCTCAGCAGCTGAAACATCCGGTGCTGAAAGCCTTCATTTCACGAGTGATGCAAATGCCCACAACAGGAAGATCTCGTACTGAAGCGGTATTAATCTGGACTATGCGGCATTGGAAAAAAGTCATTTGGTCGGATGCGACTTGTTCCACTACATTTCCAACTTCAGGTAACTTCAGGCCGAGTATACGTCCAAAGAGTGAAATATAGCGGGAATTTGGTGATGATTTGGGCAACCGTATCGTGGTGTTTCATAGGCTCCATGGTTAATCTGCAACTTCGCATTACTGCCAAGGACTGTGTGACCATTTGGCTGATCAGGTCCATTCCATGGTAATGTTTGTACCCCAGCGGTCACGCCCTATTGCATTCAACGTTCAGGACTGGTTTTTTGTGCACGAGAACGAACTGTCGCATTTCCTCTGACCTCCAAAGCTAACAGACCTCAATGTTGTTGAGGCTATGTGGTCTACTTTGGAAAGGCGGGTGTGAAATTACTATCCACCTCCGTCAGTTGTTACTTGGACTTGCCACTATCTTTCAGGAAGAACGGTGTAAGATTCCCTTGAAAACTGTACAGAAGCTGTATTTACCCATTCCGAGGGGACTGGATGCTGTTTTGATTGCCACGGTTTTCCTTCACCGTACTTAGCATGGTAATGTGCTGCGCTTCTGGTTTTTGCGTATTTTTGTTCACCCTCTGTGAGAACAAACATGTGGTTTATACATTATGAGCTTGTAATGGTTCTTTATTCACGTGACCTTTACGGCACTCCAACCCCAGTACTCGATAGCAGTAATATCGAACTATTTTTCTGCGAAGTAACAGACATATTTTTGCGACAATATTCACATTTGGTTTTATTAAAGTATAGTAGAAGAAGAATGGGTAGCTTTGAGGGATGAAGTAGTGAAGGCAGCACAGGATCAAGTAGGTAAAAAGACGAGGGCTAGTAGAAATCCTTGAGTAACAGAAGAAATATTGAATTTAATTGATGAAAGGAGAAAATATAAAAATGCAGTAAATGAAGCAGGCAAAAAGGAATACAAACGTCTCAAAAATGAGATCGACAGGAAGTGCAAAATGGCTAAGCAGGGATGGCTAGAGGACAAATGTAAGGATGTAGAGGCTTATCTCACTAGGGGTAAGATAGATACTGCCTACAGGAAAATTAAAGAGACCTTTGGAGATAAGAGAACCACTTGTATGAACATCAAGAGCTCAGATGGAAACCCAGTTCTAAGCAAAGAAGGGAAAGCAGAAAGGTGGAAGGAGTATATAGAGGGTCTATACAAGGGTGATGTACTTGAGGACAATATTATGGAAATGGAAGAGGATGTAGATGAAGATGAAATGGGAGATATGATACTGCATGAAGAGTTTGACAGAGCACTGAAAGACCTGAGTCGAAACAAGGCCCCAGGAGTAGACAACATTCCATTGGAACTACTGACGGCCTTGGGAGAGCCAGTCCTGACAAAACTCTACCATCTGGTGAGCAAGATGTATGAAACAGGCGAAATACCCTCAGACTTCAAGAAGAATATAATAATTCCAATCTCAAAGAAAGCAGGTGTTGACAGATGTGAAAATTACCGAACAATCAGTTTAATAAGCCACAGCTGCAAAATACTAACACGAATTCTTTACAGACGAATGGAAAAGCTAGTAGAAGCTGACCTCGGGGATGATCAGTTTGGATTCCGTAGAAATGTTGGAACACGTGAGGCAATACTGACCTTACGACTTATCTTAGAAGAAAGATTAAGGAAAGGCAAACCTACGTTTCTAGCATTTGTAGACTTAGAGAAAGCTTTTGACAATGTTGACAGGAATACTCTCTTTCAAATTCCAAAGGTGGCAGGGGTAAAATACAGGGAGCGAAAGGCTATTTACAATTTGTACAGAAACCAGATGGCAGTTATAAGAGTCGAGGGATATGAAAGGGAAGCAGTGGTTGGGAAGGGAGTAAGACAGGGTTGTAGCCTATCCCCGATGTTATTCAATCTGTATATTGAGCAAGCAGTAAAGGAAACAAAAGAAAAATTCGTAGGTATTAAAATCCATGGAGAAGAAATAAAAACTTTGAGGTTCGCCGATGACATTGTAATTCTATCAGAGACAGCAAAGGACTTGGAAGAGCAGTTGAACGGAATGGATGGTGTCTTGAAGGGAGGATATAAGATGAACATCAACAAAAGCAAAACGAGGATAATGGAATGTAGTCGAATGAAGTCGGGTGATGTTGAGGGTATTAGATTAGGAAATGAGACACTTAAAGTAGTAAAGGAGTTTTGCTATTTGGGGAGCAAAATAACTGATGATGGTCGAAGTAGAGAAGATATAAAATGCAGATTGGCAATGGCAAGGAAATCGTATCTGAAGAAGAGAAATTTGTTAACATCGAGTATAGATTTAAGTGTCAGGAAGTCATTTCTGAAAGTATTTGTATGGAGTGTAGCCATGTATGGAAGTGAAACATGGACGGTAAATAGTTTGGACAAGAAGAGAATAGAAGCTTTCGAAATGTGGTGCTACAGAAGAATGCTGAAGATTAGATGGGTAGACCACATAACTAATGAGGAAGTATTGAATAGGATTGGGGAGAAGAGAAGTTTGTGGCACAACTTGACCAGAAGAAGGGATCGGTTGGTAGGACATGTTCTGAGGCATCAAGGATCACCAATTTAGTATTGGAGGGCAGCGTGGAGGGTAAAAATCGTAGGGGGAGACCAAGAGATGAATACACTAAGCAGATTCAGAAGGATGTAGGTTGCAGTAGGTAGTGGGAGATGAAGAATCTTGCACAGGATAGAATAGCATGGAGAGCTGCATCAACCAGTCTCAGGACTGAAGACCACAACAACAACAACAACAATGTATAAGTACTCCAATGTATCGATATATGACAGTGATATGGTTCTTGTCTCTATGCATTTCTGTGAGACTGTCATAATCTGTGACTGGCTTGTAACCGTTCTGGCGCAAATGCGCACAGAGCAGTCTTTGTTTCACTTCGCAGAAGTTGTTATTTCGCTTAGTAAATGAACAGTCAAATCTTGTGTTTTAAAGTGGAAATTAAACATGTGAAGATTGATACAAAACTGTTTTCTTGATGATGTGACAGTTAAGAAGAAGTATATGTGAATTTACAAGAAGTTTATTAAAAATGTGGATCGTGAACACCAAGTCAAAAGTTATTTCTACCATGCCATTGTTCTGATCTGGGATTGTTTGATCATTAAGAAATTCCTGAAAAACGCATTTGTTAGGTCTTCAAATATTGCTAAAATACAGATCTGGATCTTCTAGCAGTCAAAGTGGAATCACCCTAGAATCAACAAGATGAACCATGACGACTTCGACGAAATCTACGTAGGAATCCATTCAAGATAAGTGTGAAATTAATGAATTTTCTACAGTGACCTCATTATTTCTATTCTGACGATACCATCCACAGTCAATAACTTTGCTGTTGCCCGATAAAGCGAAGATATGCTTCGTGAGCAACATTATTAATCTGATTTCTAATCTACTTTGCAAGTGGTGGTATTGTTAGAAGCTCCAGTACATTTTGGTATCACTGTGGAAGAAGCGCTGGCTGGTATGTACCATCTCAGACGGATACATAGAGGAGGGCCAGTTCCACCCCGACAAGTTCTCCCGACCTCAGTCCTTCGGATTTTTCCGATGGGAGCACCTTAAACGACTGTTTTATGGAGCTGACAGCCCGGATACAGAAACTCTTCGCTGATGTGTCACGGAAGCCTATGAAGCCATTCCATACAGTCAGGAAATATTTTTCCATACGGCCAGGGAATATTTTTGCCAATGGTATCCCCTTAACGTCGAGTGTAGCCAGTACTTGGATGGGTAACTACCTTGATACACCATGCTGGCTACTTTCCCTTTGTCTTTATTGCAAGGAAAGGACGGCTGGCGGCGTAAAGACCCTGATTACCAGTCTTTGTGCCAATCTCCTGGGTTAGATTCCAAACCTCTCTGCAGTGTCTCAGGAAGTGAGGACACGTGACACTGTTGAGTGTGACCTCACCATCGAATACGGACGTTAAGTTCGGTGGCCCACTTGGTGCTCTTCGAGAGAAGCGGGCTATGCGTCGGTATCGGGTTTCGGCCTCTCCCTTCTCTCGTCGTCGTGCAGCACAAACACTACGGTACACAGACCCACTGCAGTCACCTACACTTCGCAGATAGACCAGAACAGTGGTCGTCAAACACTGGCCAGTCCGAATGAAGTATTCGTGCGGCCCGCGATTCTCATCCTATTTTATAATAATATACATCCAACAATTTACAGCCGAATCCAAAACCGTCAGTGAACGTTATGACCTTCCTACGAGTGCAGTTTTCCTGCCCAGTAACAACAAACAGGCTTATCTCACTAGGGGTAAGATAGACACTGCCTACAGGAAAATTAAAGAGACCTTTGGAGAAAGGAGAACCACATGCATGAATATCAAGAGCTTTGATAGAAACCCAGTTCTAAGCAAAGAAAGGAAAGCAGAAAGGTGGAAGCAGTATATAGAGGGTCTATATAAGGGCGATGTACTTGAGGACAATATTATGGAAATGGAAGAGGATGTAGACGTAGATGAAATGGGAGATATGATACTGCGTGAAGAGTTTGACAGATCACTGAAAGACCTGAGTCGAAACAATGCCCCCGGAGTAGAAAACATTCCATTAGAACTACTGACAGCCTTGGGAGAGCCAGTCCTGACAAAACTCTACCATCTGGTGAGCAAGATGTATGAGACAGGCGAAATACCCTCAGACTTCAAGAAAAATATAATAATTCCAATCCCAAAGAAAGCAGGTGTTGACAGATGTGAAAATTACCAAACTATCAGTTTAATAAGTCACAGCTGCTAAATACTAATACAAATTCTTTACCGATGAATGGAAAAACAGGTAGAAGCCGACTTGGGGGAAGACCAGTTTGGATTTCGTAGAAATGTTGGAACACGTGAGGCAATACTGACCCTACGACTTATCTTAGAAGAAAGATAAAGGAAAGGCAAGCCTACGTTTCTAGCATTTGTAGACTTAGAGAAAGCTTTTGACAACGTGTGTGTCAAATTCTGAAGGTGGCAAGGGTAAAATACAGAGAGCGAAAGGCTATTTACATTTTGTAAAGAAACCAGATGGCACTTATAATAGTCGAGGGGCATGAAAGGAAAGCAGTGGTTGGGAAGGGAGTGAGACGGGGTTGAGGCCTATCCACGTTGTTATTCAATCTGTATATTGAGCAAGCAGTAAAGGAAACAAAAGAAAAGTTCGGAGTAGGTACTAAAATCCATGGAGAAGAAATAAAAACTTTGAGATTCGCCGATGACATTGTTATTCTGTCAGAGACAGCAAAGGACTTGGAAGAGCAGTTGAACGGAATGGACAGTGTCTTGAAAGGAGGGTATAAGATGAACATCAACAAAAGCAAAACGAGGATAATGGAATTTAGTCGAATTAAGTCGGGTGATGCTGAGGGAATTAGATTAGGAAATGAGGCACTTAAAGTAGTAAAGGAGTTTTGCTATTTGGGGAGTAAAACAACTGATGATGGTCGAAGTAGAGAGGATATAAAATGTAGACTGGCAATGGCAAAGAAAGCGTTTCTGAAGAAGAGAAATTTGTTAACATCGAGTATTGATTTAAGTGTCAGGAAGTCGTTTCTGAAAGTATTTGTATGGAGTGTAGCCATGTATGGATGTGAAACATGGACGATAAATAGTTTGGACAAGAAGAGAATAGAAGCGTTCGAAACGTGGTGCTACAGAAGAATCCTGAAGATTAGATGGGTAGATCACATAACTAATGATGAAGTATTGAATTGAATTGGGGAGAAGAGGAGTATGTGGCACAATTTGACAAAAAGAAGGGACCGGTTGGTAGGACATGTTCTGAGGCATCAAGGGATCACAAATTTAGCATTGGAGGGCAGCGTGGAGGGTAAAAATCGTAGAGGGAGACCAAGAGATGAATACACTAAGCAGATTCAGAACGAAGTAGGTTGCGGTAAGTACTGGGAGATGAAGAGGCTTGTACAGGATAAAGTAGCATGGAGAGCTGCATCAAACCAGTCTCGGGACTGAAGACCACAACAACAACAACAACAAACAAAAATACTTATAGAGACAGTACAGTTCTGAGTTGTGTTTAATTGTAATTGACGTTGGTGAATTCGGCTGTGTGCTAAATTAAGGTGGCTGCTTACCTCAGGGACAGAAGCGTAAACAGTGCCATCACTGCGGGGTTGGAGGATGTGGGTGGGGTGAACGTTTTACTGTTTGTCTACCGGTCTTGAAAACTCACGGCCGTGGGCGACTCTTACCGATCGGCTGCTACAGCATACACTTTGATGCAGAAGTAATATGGTTTCGTGAATGTGCATTACAGAGTCGGTGATCTTCAAATGCGGTACGTGTTTGTAGCAAAGAATACGGAATTAAATTAAGGCTCTTGTAATAGAACGCAACGAGTGGACGGAAAACGATATTCAAAACTTCTTTAAGGTTGAATAACAAGTACACTGTTTTTGATACACTGATTTTTGTTTGTTTCAAACCAGTTTTCGACTTATTAGGCCATCTTCAGTAAACAACTGACTAGCGTCTGAAAAGGACTCTGGTTCTTAGGTAAGCAAAAATGTCGGTAAAGAGTGTTGTGCATCAAACTTGTTTCTTAACGTTCATATTAAACTTTATACAATGGACAACAGTAAGGACAATAAACAATTAAAGTGTATATATATATATATATATATATATATATATATATATATATATATATATATATATATATACACTCCTGGAAATTGAAATAAGAACACCGTGAATTCATTGTCCCAGGAAGGGGAAACTTTATTGACACATTCCTGGGGTCAGATACATCACATGATCACACTGACAGAACCACAGGCACATAGACACAGGCAACAGAGCATGCACAATGTCGGCACTAGTACAGTGTATATCCACCTTTCGCAGCAATGCAGGCTACTATTCTCCCATGGAGACGATCGTAGAGATTCTTGATGTAGTCCTGTGGAACGGCTTGCCACGCCATTTCCACCTGGCGCCTCAGTTGGACCAGCGTTCGTGCTGGACGTGCAGACCGCGTGGGACGACGCTTCATCCAGTCCCAAACATGCTCAATGGGGGACAGATCCGGAGATCTTGCTGGCCAGGGTAGTTGACTTACACCTTCTAGAGCACGTTGGGTGGCACGGGATACATGCGGACGTGCATTGTCATGTTGGAACAGCAAGTTCCCTTGCCGGTCTAGGAATGGTAGAACGATGGGTTCGATGACGGTTTGGATGTACCGTGCACTATTCAGTGTCCCCTCGACGATCACCAGTGGTGTACGGCCAGTGTAGGAGATCGCTCCCCACACCATGATGCCGGGTGTTGGCCCTGTGTGCCTCGGTCGTATGCAGTCCTGATTGTGGCGCTCACCTGCACGGCGCCAAACACGCATACGACCATCATTGGCACCAAGGCAGAAGCGACTCTCATCGCTGAAGACGACACGTCTCCATTCGTCCCTCCATTCACGCCTGTCGCGACACCACTGGAGGCGGGCTGCACGATGTTGGGGCGTGAGCGGAAGACGGCCTAACGGTGTGCGGGACCGTAGCCCAGCTTCATGGAGACGGTTGCGAATGGTCCTCGCCGATACCCCAGGAGCAACAGTGTCCCTAATTTGCTGGGAAGTGGCGGTGCGGTCCCCTACGGCACTGCGTAGGGTCCTACGGCCTTGGCGTGCATCCGTGCGTCGCTGCGGTCCGGTCCCAGGTCGACGGGCACGTGCACCTTCCGCCGACCACTGGCGACAACATCGATGTACTGTGGAGACCTCACGCCCCACGTGTTGAGCAATTCGGCGGTACGTCCACCCGGCCTCCCGCATGCCCACTATACGCCCTCGCTCAAAGTCCGTCAACTGCACATACGGTTCACGTCCACGCTGTCGCGGCATGCTACCAGTGTTAAAGACTGCGATGGAGCTCCGTATGCCACGGCAAACTGGCTGACACTGACGGCGGCGGTGCACAAATGCTGCGCAGCTAGCGCCATTCGACGGCCAACACCGCGGTTCCTGGTGTGTCCGCTGTGCCGTGCGTGTGATCATTGCTTGTACAGACCTCTCGCAGTGTCCGGAGCAAGTATGGTGGGTCTGACACACCGGTGTCAATGTGTTCTTTTTTCCATTTCCAGGAGTGTATATATATATAAAAGCATGTTTTAACTTGTAAGTAATGTTGTTTACAAAGTAAAAATGTTTGTTGCTCAACATAAGTTACTAGTGCTCATTTAGATAGTTCTCAACCAACGTCACGACCTCACAGACACTGGTATCATAACCATATAACCGGTAATACTGTAAGACTTTGTATTTTGTATAATGCTGCCATTGCCTAATGTTTAGCTTACAATGCCAAAAAACATGTTTGTTGCACAACATAAATGGAGAGTGCTCAGTTTAACAGTTTCTCAGCCACTGTCAAGGCCTCAGAAAAAAATATGTATACATTACAACCATTTAACCGGTAATATTGTGTAATATTGTCTAGCTTAATTACTTATTGGTCCTAACATCGTCCATTGTGTAAAGTGTAATTTCAAAGCTCTCTGATGGCTGTTTCCACGACCTGAAGCGTGTAGCGGCCAGACACGAGGTCATCCCTCTCGTAACAGCGAGCAGTGCTGTATGGAAGTAGCAGATAGTATGGGCGGCCTCTAGCCGTTGCGTGATGCTTTTCCTCGTTCGTCGCAGACGCGTGCAGACGGGGATGTAAATGTAGCTGTGACACGTTTTCGCTCAAAAATGGCTCCGAGCACTATGCGACTTAACTTCTGAGGTCATCAGTCGCCTAGAACTTAGAACCAATTAAACCTAACTCACCTAAGGACATCACACACATCCATGCCCGAGGCAGGATTCGAACCTGCGACCGTAGTGGTCGCTCGGCTCCAGATTCTAGCGCCTAGAACCGCACGACCACTACGGCCGGCCGACACGTTTTCGGTCGCGCCGCTGTAGACAAAAGAGTCCAGTTGCGTACTGTTCAGTGTTGTTGCAGGAGGGGAAACACCTTGAGTATTTTTCTTTGTGTTTTGCTTGTTAGGTTACTAACAAGGGAAGCTTGGAAGTTCCCCATCGCCCCCCCCCCCTCCCCACATAATGCCACCCCCAACCAGCAGGGAACCTCCACCTCGCTGCACTCGCTGGACAGTGTGTCTAAGGCGTTCAGCCTGGCAGGGTTGCCTCCAAACATGTCTCTGACGATTGTCTGGTTGAAGGCATATGCGAGCTGTTCATTCGGCATGTTGTTGGGCCCATCTGTACCACGCTGCATGGTGTCATGGTTGCAAAAAGTACCTCGCCATGGATGTCGGGAGTAAAGTTACTCATCATGCAGCCTATTGCGCACAGTTTGAGTCGTAACACGACGTTCTGTGGCTGCACGAAAAGCATTTTTCGACATGGTGGTGTTGCTGTCAGGATTCCTTCGAGCCATAATCCATAGGTAGCAATCATCTAATGTAGTAGTAGACCTTGGGCGGCCTGAGCGAGGCATGTCATCGACAGTTCCTGTCTCTCTATATCTCGTCCATGTCCGAACAACATCACTTTGGTTCATACCGAGACTCCAGGACACTTCCCTTGTTGAGAGTCCTTCCTGACGCTAAGTAACAATGTGGACGCTATCGAACCCTGATATTGATAGTCTAGGCATGGTTTAACTACAGACAACGCGAGCCGTGTATCTCCTTCCTGGTGGAGTGACTGGAAGGGATCGGCTGTCGGACCCCCTCCGTCTAATACAGGGGCGGGCAGGAATTCTGCACGTGTGCGGTGCACATGCACGTGTGCAGTTAACAGGTGTTCTGCGCACACACAGGGGCAAGCTGGCCACCCGCTTCTCTCCCCTCCACGCCATACCGTCTCACCGCTTCTTCCTCTGTAATGCGTTTTGTTTCCTGGCCTGCTTTATTGAATGAAGGAATAAGGTTAGTAGGAGTGCTTGAAAGTAATCGTGGTTTGAAAGAGTACCTATTAGCTACGATACGTTTTATTTAATTATCACAGGTGGAGTTTACAATACGTTTAATGTCTGCAACAAAATTTCTACATACAGACAAACGCAAACAGTTACGTAAATTTTCATTACTGATGTTTGCTCTTAACCGAGACTTTCATAACAGAAAAAAATCTCTCACAAACGTATGTCGAGCGAAACGTTGACATTATCTTCATGGCTTCACGATGGAGACGAGGAAACTCTTGCTGTGGAAAGTCGTGATCAAAATCTATTACACGTCTTGCCAAAAGGAACTTGTCTCTCAGACGAGAATTACGCTGTAGATCTATTAATTCCATTTGCAAACTGGGATGAATATCATCTACAGAAACAGCATATTGTCTCGAGAACTAATCAAAACCTTGGGATAAGTAAGATATATCCCCAAATCGCTTGAGAAATTCCTCTTTTATTGCATCAAGAACTGCAACATACTGAAATTTATTATAATGGCGTTCAATATTAAACTTCCGCTGACCAGCCAGAATACTGTCACATACACTCCTGGAAATGGAAAAAAGAACACATTGACAACGGTATGTCAGACCCACCATACTTGCTCCGGACACTGCGAGAGGGCTGTACAAGCAATGATCACACGCACGGCACAGCGGACACACCAGGAACCGCGGTATTGGCCGTCGAATGGCGCTAGCTGCGCAGCATTTGTGCACCGCCGCCGTCAGTGTCAGCCAGTTTGCCGTGGCATACGGAGCTCCATCGCAGTCTTTAACACTGGTAGCATGCCGCGACAGCGTGGACGTGAACCGTATGTGCAGTTGACGGACTTTGAGCGAGGGCGTATAGTGGGCATGCGGGAGGCCGGGTGGACGTACCGCCGAATTGCTCAACACGTGGGGCGTGAGGTCTCCACAGTACATCGATGTTGTCGCCAGTGGTCAGCGGAAGGTGCACGTGCCCGTCGACCTGGGACCGGACCGCAGCGACGCACGGATGCACGCCAAGACCGTAGGATCCTACGCAGTGCCGTAGGGGACCGCACCGCCACTTCCCAGCAAATTAGGGACACTGTTGCTCCTGGGGTATCGGCGAGGACCATTCGCAACCGTCTCCATGAAGCCGGGCTACGGTCCCGCACACCGTTAGGCCGTCTTCCGCTCACGCCCCAACATCGTGCAGCCCGCCTCCAGTGGTGTCGCGACAGGCGTGAATGGAGGGACGAATGGAGACGTGTCGTCTTCAGCGATGAGAGTCGCTTCTGCCTTGGTGCCAATGATGGTCGTATGCGTGTTTGGCGCCGTGCAGGTGAGCGCCACAATCAGGACTGCATACGACCGAGGCACACAGGGCCAACACCCGGCATCATGGTGTGGGGAGCGATCTCCTACACTGGCCGTACACCACTGGTGATCGTCGAGGGGACACTGAATAGTGCACGGTACATTCAAACCGTCATCGAACCCATCGTTCTACCATTCCTAGACCGGCAAGGGAACTTGCTGTTCCAACAGGACAATGCACGTCCGCATGTATCCCGTGCCACCCAACGTGCTCTAGAAGATGTAAGTCAACTACCCTGGCCAGCAAGATCTCCGGATCTGTCCCCCATTGAGCATGTTTGGGAGTGGATGAAGCGTCGTCTCACGCGGTCTGCACGTCCAGCACGAACGCTGGTCCATCTGAGGCGCCAGGTGGAAGTGGCATGGCAAGCCGTTCCACAGGACTACATCCAGCATCTCTACGATCGTCTCCATGGGAGAATAGCAGCCTGCATTGCTGCGAAAGGTGGATGTACACTGTACTAGTGCCGACATTGTGCATGCTCTGTTGCCTGTGTCTATGTGCCTGTGGTTCTGTCAGTGTGATCATGTGATGTATCTGACCCCAGGAATGTGTCAATAAAGTTTCCCCTTCCTGGGACAATGAATTCACGGTGTTCTTATTTCAATTTCCAGGAGTGTATTATACATTTCCAATTTTCACGTTTTTGCACAGAGAAAAAAATCATTCTCCCATTCCTTTTTAAAAGATATCAAATCTCCAATTCTCCGTTTCCTTGATTCACTCTGCATTTTCCGGTTATTGAAATACAACGTTCACTACATAGTGCTCGCTTCGCTTCAACGTCCGCAGCTTAGTCTGGTACTACACTGCGGCAACCTGCTGGCTGTCGCCACAGCCCCTGTCGACGATTGCACGCGAGCAGCACAAGTGCAGCGCTGTGTGCTCATGAGCCGCGTGCAACGTTGGCCCGCCCCTGGTCTAATAGGTGCTGCTCGTGCGTGGTTGTTTACATCTTTGGTCGGGTTTAGTGACGTCTCTCAACAAAGGCACTGTCGCTGTGATATAATATCCACAGTCAACACCTATATTCAGGAGTCTGGGAACCAGGTTCTCGGTCGCGCCGCTGTAGACAGGACTGTCCAGTTGCGTAATGTTCAGTGTTGTTACAGGAGAGGAAATGCCTTGAGTAATTTTCTTCGTGTTTTGCATGTTTCGTTACTAACAGGGGAATCTTGGAAGGTCCCCATCGCCCCCACCCCCCCGCCCCTCCCTTCGATTTAGTGGTAAGATGACCCCGTGGATACCAACGGCGTTGTCAGTTCGTGGTGTTTGCCGGCCACGCGGGCGAGCCGCGTCCAAAACCCCTCGCGCCATTCACCTTTTTATTTCACAACTTTATGTACTGTGGCACAACTTGACTAGAAGAAGGGATCGGTTGGTAGGACATGTTCTGAAGCATCAAGAGATCACAAATTTAGCATTGGAGGGCAGCGTGGAGGGTAAAAATCGTAGAGGGAGACCAATAGATGAATACACAAAGCAATTCAGAAGGATGTAGGCTGCAGTAGGTACAGGGAGATGAAGAAGCTTGTACAGGATAGAGTAGCATGGAGAGCTGCATCAACCCAGTCTCAGGACTGAAGACCACAACAACAAACATGTAGTGCCCGTCCGGTCATTGAAACGTGTGTTCTCTTTCTGTAGTCTTGGCATACTATACATACTATACAAAGGTTAGAGAGTTGTTGTAAGAATACGTTATCGTCGCAAGTAAAAGTGATGAATAGTGGGAGCAGGTGAGGTATCACATAGACGTCTCACAGAAATCAGCGGGCGTGAACTGTGTCACAACAAAGAAATTGAAGAGTCATGACTTCCAAAACTGAAAGCAACTTCAAAAACGTTAAAAACA
This sequence comes from Schistocerca americana, assembly GCF_021461395.2. NCBI lineage: Eukaryota > Metazoa > Arthropoda > Insecta > Orthoptera > Acrididae > Schistocerca > Schistocerca americana. The sequence goes on from NC_060124.1 coordinate 535,746,937, forward strand.
TATGTTTTGACAGAGCACAGAGAAACTGGGTGATTGTGAAACTGCTTCGTTCATTTGTTGCAGCTCTTGTCACAAAATATTGCGTTTTCATCATTTCCTTGGGAATGATCACATTCACATTCATAGGAACGTCTATATCGGGCAAGGAGCCATATCTCACTCAGTCACCAGGTGTACAAATTAGGTGCGTCGATAAGTGATTCATATCGTATGAAACACGTACTGTCACAAATGCAGTGTGTGACTTACAGTGCCAGACGTGTTTTCCGGTATAGGATTCGGTTGACTAGTCGGCTTACTGGACTCGCATTCGGGAGGACGACGGTTCAATCCCGCGTCCGGCCATCCTGATTTAGGTTTTCCGTGATTTCCCTAAATCGCTCCAGGCAAATGCCGGGGCGGTCCCTTTGAAAGGTCACGGTCACTTCCTTCCCCATCCTTACCTAATCCGATGAGACCGATGACCTCGCTGTCTGGTCTCCTTCCCCAAACAAGCCAACCCCCCAACTAGTCGGCTTGTCGTTGAATGTTTGCGGTTCCGATTCGAAGCCCATTTCATTTCGGCTGCCAATAGAACAGTTGCGCAAAATCAACTGTCATTATGGGTCCCTACCTTACACATCGCTGTTGCAAACAGACACTGCAAACCTATTTTTTTGTGTTTTGTAATCACATTTTGTTCGATATTGTTCGTTCTAGTTGTTCGGGGCGGACGTCCCATGGCGCTTGTTCAACTTCATCGTTGATCCATTAACTCAGGTTTATTATTATTATTATTATTATTTTATTACAGAGGACAGCTAACCCTCTGATCGAACACGCTGAGCTACCGTGCCGGTGCCGCTTAACCACTGCTTGTGCATATTGCCCTATATTGCATTTCTTCTCATTGGACCGTTCAATGTTTCTATTTTGCTTTCCCTTTGTTTTTCCACAGTCCAGTACATCTTCTTCCTGTTTTCATGCTTGATTTGTGTTCAGTTTTTGACTGGCTGTCCACTGGGCCCTCTTACCACTAATTCCGAGGAAGGCGCGATGGGGAGCTTCCCTTGTAGGTGGCGAGTTGATTGAACATCGGTCGCTGAATCCCACCAGCTGCACTGCTTCGTGCTGTAATCCCCAGCATGCTGCGTGCCTACGCAGCGGATTTAGTGGTTGTGTGTCTGTTCTCAGTTATGTATCACACGTTTGGAAATTTGTGTTCGCTCTTCTTGAATGTTTCCGTAATGTCGTGTAATTGTGCACTAGAACAGAGATGTCTATTTCGATGCGAACCGCGCGCAGGGTTTCAGGGCCAGTGCTATTTGTCGGTTAAACATTGCGCTCCAGTAAACGTTTGTGTTTCTGGTTGGTTTAGGAATCACGTCTAGCGAACTTGTTGTTGGCTCGTTCTGCGATGTTTCCATTCTGACCTGTGGTTGCTAACGGATCAGTGGCTTTTGCGGGGTGTGCGAAAGGCTGCAGGTTTGATCCTCCATCGTCATTTGCCGATGTTTCACCCGACCAGCTGTACTTACAGATTTGTTTGGTTGTGAAATATTAGTATAATGGCGTACCGCTGTCTGTAGCGGTGATTGTGCGTTGTTTTAGCCAGCTTAGTGATGCGCAATGGTATTTTGAATTGTTTTCTCGGTTGTCGCTGGGCTTAAAAAGGGGGGGGGGGGCGTTCATGAAATTGACCAAAAACGTCAATTTTCGATTTATTTTTTATTTGTTAGTACAACTCATGTACAATAAGTTCTCAAAGTTTCAATGTTGAAATCGCATCCAAAGTGCCTGAAAATTAATTAAAAGTGTGACGCGGCCTCCCAGCCACGCCCGCATTTTGAAGCAGCAGTTCAAGCTCAGAGGGATAACAACCCGTACATTCACAAGGAGAGGCTTCCAAATTGTATCCTGGATCTTGTCAAGCCCACTTACAGGTTTCTGGCCGATCCTGAACTTCTCATGGCAAAACCCAAAATCCAAATGAGTCTCTAAATTCACTCATATGGAAACGATGCCCTAAAAACACCTTTGGATCTGCTACAGTTGTCAGAATTGCAACTTGTGATGCAGTTATTGTATTTAATGACGGGAATGTCGGGAGGATGAAGGTATTAGAAAGAATGGGCTTCAAGATAGGAAATTTTACTCAAGACATCCTGAGAAAAATAGATTTACAGCGCGTCTCTGCAGCTGAAAAGTCAGTTGAAGACCTGGTAAAGGAAAAAAGACAGACAACAAGAAACCAGAAGAGAAGCCTTGAAGGGAAAAACGACCCAGAGTACAAATGTGTTGCCTTCTGAAGAAGTGACATAAGGAAAAAATTTAACTTGAACTTTAAATTGCGTTTCCTGAAAAGTTTGTTTTTTAAAGTTTATGTACCTTTTCCTCGGATTCTATAAATGCTAGAATTATGAAATTTTGTACACATGTTTCTGTAAACCTAATAAACGTTGTCGCAAGAACAAATTTTGACAGTCTGATTGCAAGCTGAGATATGAGGCAAAGTGCTTGGAATTTTGCATGAATTTAAAATTGTACTTGAGGAATTATAATAAAAAATTATGAAAATTCTCCTATTTGACCTATTCCAAAAACCTCATGAGAGAAGCTTACAACATATAAAGAGATGAAACAGAGAAATTTTTGTAGAAATCTCTTGAATACTTTCTGAGAAAAAGGAACATACATTATTTTTTGAAAATAAAACTTCAAATTTCATTCAAAATAAAAGTCGAATATATATAATCAAAGGATTTTATATGTAAATGTGTCACTTTCATGTAAAGCGTGGTAAAAAATTTCATTGCTATATCTCCAAAACTGTGGACTTGGTGCAGTTTTGAAATAGTGTGTGTTTTTCATCAACGTCCCCCCTTAATAACTTACTTCTCTTGTGGTATGTAAAGTATTCACTCAACTGCGTGCAGTAGCCTACGTTGAATAATTAACGAACAATTTTGCTGCCACCAAAGTCAAGTGCTCTCATACGTACCAGGCAGTTTCGTAATTTCTGTCGTGGTGTAGACAGGACACAGCAACGCAGAGGAGTTACAAGGCACGGTGATCCACTCAGCGTACCAAAGTCACGCACCTGACGTCACGTCCCACCTGCTAAGCGCCCCTGGCATATACCAAAGAGTGGCTACTGTAACTACACGCTGACGAGCATTCAGCCTTGCATCCCTTTTTCACACAATACCTTTAAATCCATAGCTCCGCACACAGGGCTCATGACTCACTGTCTTCGCAAGGGCTGCCGGCAACCCGCAATTTTTCGAGCTGCCAAACCCACTTGACGAAATCATTTCAATATGCAGGCCTTTTGGCCAATCAACCTCCACAGCAGTATGTAGGGTCTTCGATTGGCCATTTCCTTCTGTAACTCATAGTACCTGCTTTAAGGTGCTGCCAACACTTTCACCTGTTTCATCGCCAAAGGTTTCAGGAAACACCAGCCGAAACCGGTTTCAAAAACAGCACGGTTGAGACCACCAAAGCCGGATGGAGGGACACTATACCCATAACACACTGGGGTGGCGATGCATTCACTGCTGGAGGAACGAATAGGCAGTGTTGTCAACTACTTCCGAACCTGTTCTCTAAAGACTGGTTCTACTTTCCCCACGTAACAGAAATATTATATACTTCGTGGCCGCAAAAAAGACGACACGAAATTAAATGAGCACATAAGGCCATTTGTAGCGAAGGCGAAGGGACGAGTACTGCTATTTGGGATAGTTCTGGAAAAGAGGCCGCATGCAAAGCACTTGTGCGGCCCAGTCTCGAGTACTTCTCGAGTGCTTCGAATAGCAAACAACTCGGATCAAAGAAAGATGTTGAAGCAACTTAGAGACGTGCAGCTAGATTTTTTTTCTGATCGGTCGTCAGTATCAGTTGAGACAGGGACCAGCGACCACAATGTCGTTACAGCCACATTGCTTACTGGAGTAACTAATTCATCAGGAAGCTCAGCAGAGCTTTAATCCTTGGTAGAACTGATAAACAGTCGTTAGTACCACCCGACAATACGACATCATTTAATTTGAATGTCTTTTACGTTGAGGTACTATTGGACAAAGTTAGAACTTGTCGTCCATCACGCTTTGGATAATTATGTACCGAAGAAGTCATGGGGGAAGCCTCGTCAGAGAGGTCCACCGCATGAGCGTCTAGGGAAGTGATTCCAGTGGCGGTTTCCCGTTGCCTTCCACTGGTGGCGATGAAATGATAATGAGGACAACACAACACCCAGTCCCTGAGCGGGAGAAAATCTCCGACCCAGCCGGGATTCGAACCCGGACCCTTTGGCATGACAGACCACCGCGCTGACCACTCAGCTATCAGGTTGGACACAAACGGTGAAGGCCCTCTCTGATTTAATAATAATACCAGAGAAAACGAAGATTGTTGCACTTTCGGTTCAAAACAGGGACAGAAATGCGGACAGACAAAGTGACTAGGATATCATCTGTCTATAAGGAGAACTACGCACGGCGCGCATCATTTCCATCAACATTCTTCGTCGAAACAGCTCTGTCAGCCTAGAGGAATCCTTGCATGGAAGAATACATTTTTTTGGGAAATACTACTAAAGCATTAAAGAGAAACAGCATTTGCGACAGGCTGCAGATCGCTTCCAATGCCCCCAGTGTCTCTCACAAGTAGCGTAAGGATAAAATAAGGGTGGTTAGGGCTCATACGGAGATACACTGGTGCAAGTGAAACAGCATACTGGAGTACCAGTAGCGGTACATAGTACTTTTCACTATACACGGGGTGACAACTTGCGGAGTATTTATGTACATGTTTACGTCCCATCTTCCCCATGAACCATGGACCTTGCCGGTGGTGGGGAGGCTTGCGTGCCTCAGCGATACAGGTGGCCGTACCGTAGGTGCAACCACAATGGAGGGGTATCTGTTGAGAGGCCAGACAACCGTGTGGTTCCTGAAGAGGGGCAGCAGCCTTTTATGTAGTTGCAGGGCAACAGTCTGGATGATTGACTGACCTGGCCTTGCCACATTAACCAAAACGGCCTTGCTGTGCTGGTACTGCGAGGGCATGCAGCTTTACTGTATGGATAAATGATGATGGCGTCCTCTTGGGAAAAATATTCCGGAGGTAAAATAGTCCCCCATTCGGATCTCCGGGCGGGGACTACTCAAGAGGACATCGTTATCAGGAAAAAGAAAACTGGCGTTCTACGGATCGGAGTGTGCAACGTCAGATCCCTTAACGGGGCAGGTAGATTCGAAAATTTAAAAAGGGAAATGGTTAGGTTAAAGTTAGATATAGTGGGAATTAGCGACGTTCGGTGGTAGGATGAACAAGACATTTGGTCAGGTGAATACAGGGTTATAAACAAAAAATTAAATAGGGGTAACGCAGGAGAGGGTTTAATAATGAATAAAAAAATAGGTTTGCGGGTAAGCTACTACAAACAGCATAGTGAACGCATTATTGTGGCCAAGAAAGACACGAAGCCCACGACTCCTGTAGTAGAAGTTTATATGCCAACTAGCTCTGCAGATGGTGAAGAAATTGAAGAAATGTATGATGAGATAAAAGAAATTATTCAGGTAGTGAAGGGAGACGAAAATTTTATAGTCATGGGTGACTGGAATTCAAGAGTAGGAAAAGGTAGAGAAGGAAACATAGTAGGTGAATATGGATTCGGCCTAAGAAACGAAAGAGGAAGCTGCCTGGCAGAATTTTGCACAGAGCATAACTTAATCATAGCTAACACTTGGTTCAAGAATCATGAAAGAAGGTTGTATACATGAAAGAATCCTGGAGATACTAGAAGGTATCAGATAGATTATATAATGGTAAGACAGAGATTTAGGAACCAGGTTTTAAATTTTAAGACGTTTCCAGGGGCAGATGTGGACTCTGACCACAATCTATTGGTTATGAACTGTAGGTTAAAACTGAAGAAACTGCAAAAAGGTGGGAATTTAAAGAGATGGGACTGGATAAACTGAAAGAACCAGAGGTTGTACAGGGTTTCAGGGAGAGCATAAGGGAACAATTGACAGGAATGAGGGAAAGAAGTACAGTACAAGAAGAATGGGTAGCTCTGAGGGATGAAGTAGTGAAGGCAGCAGAGGATCAAGTAGGTAAAAAGACGTGGGCTAGTATAACTCCTTGGGTAACAGAAGAAATATTGAACTTAATTGATGAAAGGAGAAAATATAAAAATGCAGTAAATGAAGCAGGCAAAAAGGAATACAGACGTCTCAAAAATGAGATCGACAGGAAGTGCAAAATGGCTAAGCAGGGATGGCTAGAGGACAAATGTAAGGATGTAGAGGCTTATCTCACTAGGGGTATGATAGATACTGCCTACAGCAAAATTAAAGAGACCTTTGGAGAAAAGAGAACCACGTGTATGAATATCAAGAGCTCAGATGGAAACCCAGTCCTAAGCAAAGAAGGGAAAGCAGAAAGGTGGAAGGAGTATATAGAGGGTCTTTACAAGGGCGATGTACTTGAGGACAATATTATGGAAATGGAAGAGGATGTAGATGAAGATGAAATGGGCGATATGATACTGCGTGAAGAGTTTGACAGAGCACTGAAAGACCTGAGTCGAAACAGCGCCCCCGGAGTAGACAACATTCCATTAGAACTACTGACGGCCTTGGGAGAGCCAGTCATGACAAAACTCTACCATCTGGTGAGCACGCTGCCTCCAGCAAAATTAAAGAGACCTTTGGAGAAAAGAGAACCACGTGTATGAATATCAAGAGCTCAGATGGAAACCCAGTTCTAAGCAAAGAAGGGAAAGCAGAAAGGTGGAAGGAGTATATAGAGGGTCTATACAAGGGCGATGTACTTGAGGACAATATTATGGAAATGGAAGAGGATGTAGATGAAGATGAAATGGAAGATATGATACTGCGTGAAGAGTTTGACAGAGCACTGAAAGACCTGAGTCGAAACAAGACCCCGGGAGTAGACAACATTCCATTAGAACTACTGACGGCCTTGGGAGAGCCAGTCATGACAAAACTCTACCATCTGGTGAGCACGATGCATGAGACAGGCGAAATACCCTCGGACTTCAAGAAGAATATAATAATTCCAATCCCAAAGAAAGCATGTGTTAACAGATGTGAAAATTACCGAACAATCAGTTTAATAAGTCACAGCTGCAAAATACTAACGCGAATTCTTTACAGACGCATGGAAAAACTGGTAGAAGCCGACCTCGGGGAAGATCAGTTTTGATTCCGTAGAAATGTTGGAACACGCGAGGCAATACTGACCTTACGATTTATCTTAGTAGAAAGATTAAAGAAAGGCTAACCTACGTTTCTAGCATTTGTAGACTTAGAGATAGCTTTCGACAATTTTGACTGGAATACTCTCTTTCAAATTCTAAAGGTGGCAGGCGTAAAATACAGGGAGCGAAAGGCTATTTACAATTTGTACAGAAACCAGATGGCAGTTATAAGAGTCGAGGGGCATGAAAGGGAGGCAGTGGTTGGGAAGGGAGTGAGACGTGTTGCCTCTCCCCGATGTTATTCAATCTGTATATTGAGCAAGCAGTAAAGGAAACAAAAGAAAAATTCGGAGTAGGTATTAAAATCCATGGAGAAGAAATAAAAACTTTGAGGTTCTCCGATGACATTGTAATTCTATCTGAGACAGCAAAGGACTTGGAAGAGCAGTTGAACGGATATAAAATGTAGACTGGCAATGGCAAGGAAAGCGTTTCTGAAGAAGAGAAATTTCTTAACATCGAGTTTAGATTTAAGTGTCAGGAAGTCGTTTCTGAAAGTATTTGTATGGAGTGTAGCCATGTATGGAAGTGAAACATGGACGATAAATAGTTTAGACAAGAACAGAATAGAAACTTTCGAAATGTGGTGCTACAGAAGAATGCAGAAGATTAGATGGGTAGATCACATATCTAATGAGGAGGTATTGAATAGAATTGGGGAGAAGAGGAGTATGTGGCACAACTTGACAAAAAGAAGGGACCGGTTAGTAGGACATGTTCTGAGGCATCAGGGGATCACAAATTTAGCATTGGAGGGCAGCGTGGAGGATAAAAATCGTAGAGGGAGACCAAGAGATGAATACACTAAGCAGATTCAGAAGGATGTGGGTTGCAGTAAGTACTGGGAGATGAGGAAGCTTGCACAGGATAGGGTAGCATGGAGAGCTGCATCAAACCAGTCTCAGGACTGAAGACTACAACAACAACATTACGTCCCACGTACAATGAGGTGACAGAAGTCATGGGATAGGGATATGCACACATACAGATGGCGCTAGTATCGCGTACACAAAGCATAAAGAGGCAGTGTACTGGCGTAGCTGTCATTTGTACTCACGTGATCCACGTGAAAAGCTTTTGGATGTGATTGTGACCACGTGATGGGAATTAATAGACTTTGAACGCAGAATGGTAGTTGGAAGTACACGCTTGAGACGATCCATTTCGGAAATCGTTAGGAACTTCAATATTCAGAGATCCAAAGTGTCAAGAGAGTGCCACGAATACGAAAATTTCACTCATTACCTCTCACCACAGACAACGCAGTGGCCGACTGCCCTCACTCAAGGCCGGTATTACACTATCAAATATCTTTGTCAAAGAAATTTGATGGTGTAATAAGGAACTTTGTCAAATGTCGTCAAATATTTGATCAAATCTAGTGCCTCGCTGTAGATTTGACCAAAGATGTCGCTTGTCTTCTGTTCACTGCAATGTGACATGTTACCACGTGGAGCGCTAGCATCGCTGCAGTGTTCTGTCATCTGTAGTGTTTTTATAAACATTGGCGGTAAATACAATTGGTGTGTATTCACAACTACAAAATTAATAGAGATGTATAAAGCTGACGAGGCCCTTTACAACGTGAGGCAACCTTAATACAAAAATAGATTAAGAAGATTGGAGACCTAACCTAACCTAACTCTCTCCTGTAGCAAGGAATCAGACTGTTACAGTGAGTCTGTCTTCTGCAGATGTAGCAGTTCTTAAGTGAATATTGTGCTTTGTGATATGAGGATACACTTCACTGAGCACATACAGAAATGTACGCTCATTCATTCTTAAGTAATTGATGTACAACTTGACGTCCTCCACTATAATCTCACGTACCAAGTTTTGTTGAATGCTTTTATCGTGTTGTCGTAAAACCCACAGCTTCACCCAGGTACGTTTCCTTTTTCCCCCCCGCTTCTCTTCCACATGTGCACACAGTGCAATTGTGGTACATGCAATTGCTGCGGTTAATATCAAGTTGTTGTTGTCAGCCATCTTGAACTTTGACGAAAAATGTGACAGAGTAATACCCCTTGTAGCGCTACGTCAAAGATCTTTGTCAAGTATATTTGACGGAATATTTGATCACGTCTTTGATCAAATCTTTGACAAAGAAGTTTGATAGTGTAATACCGGCCTAACGACTGAGAGCAGAGGCAGACAAGCTACACTGCGAGAAATAGCCGCAGAAATCAATGTGGGACGTACGACAGACGTATCCGTCAGGACAGTGCAGCGAAATTTGGCCTTAATGGACTATGGCAGCAGACGACCGACGCGAGTGCCTTAGCTAACAGCACGACTTCGTCTGCACCGCCTCTCCTCGACTCATACCCATTTCTGTTAGACCCTAGACGACTGGAAAACCGTGGCCTGGTTAGATGACTTCCGATTTCAGTTGTTAAGAGCTGATTGTAGAGTTCGAGAGTGGTGCAGACCCCATGAAGCCATGGATCCACGTTGTCAACAAGGCACTCTGCAAGCTGGTCGTGTCTCCATACTAGCGTGGGTTGTGTTTACATGGAATCCACTGGGTACTCTTGTCCAACTGAACCTATCACTGACTGGAAATGGTTGCGTTCGGCTATTTGCAGACCATCTGCAGCCATTCGACCTCATTATCTCGAACAAAGATGGAATTTTTATGGATGCTAATGCGCCATGTCACTCGGCCACAAATGTTCGCGATTGGCTTGAAGAACGTTCTGGACAATTCGAGCGAACGATTTGCCCATCCAGATCGCCGACGTGAATCCGATCAAATATTTATGGGATGTAACAGAGAGGTCTGTTCATGCACAAAGCATTGCATTGGCAACACTTTCACAGTTGTTGACGGCTGTGGAGACAGCATGGTTCAGTTTTACTAGTGCGGACATCCAGCGACTTGTGCAGCAAGAGGAGGTCCGACACGATATCAGGAGGTATGCCATGATTTTCAGCAGCATTGTATGACTACAATTATCTTGCAGTCAAAGTAAAGTTCGTCGCATAGCGGGTGAATGAAATTTTAGCAAAAACCGCGCCGAGCATATCAGAATTTAGTAGACTCCTTCAGCAAGGACTAAACGATACAGGATTTGAAAGTAATCTCATCAAACAAAGGTCATCGCTAGACCTAGGATTTTTAGATGCTGTATCTACAATTTGTTCCTTATTTGAATGGCTGTAGATAACTTATGCAAAGACATGATGCAGTAAAAACAACCGGCGTCAGCACCTTTTGCGCACTTAATTAGCAAAAGCACGTTTTTTAGCACCTTTTCATTCTTCTGAACCTTCAATTCTTCATTACATGTTTCGTTTAACATATTTTTGATCACTGATGTATGTTTAGGTTTATGACTAAAATCGTTTCCAAAACTTTGTCCAGACTTTGTTTTTTGAAAAACAGTATGAGAGAGAGAAAGGGAGAATCACACCGGGCCTCAAGAGGAATATTACGAGGGAGGGTTACTCTGAAAATTTACGTTATTGATGGAAAGTAAATGTTTTTAACCGTCGCTAATGAACTGCAAATATCAGAGGTAATTCACCGGCAGAGTTTCATGGTTCGTACACTCCTTTCTTTTTTTTTTTTTCTTTGTACGATGTAAAGTACCGCGAGTTGCTTTCTTCTCGGTTATATCTTCAAAGTAAGTGCGCCATGCCTTCAGGCACTTTGAATAACTTGTCTTACCGTTGAGATTAAGTGTACTTTTTAGTTACTTCGTCTGAAATGCTCATACGACTCTACTTGAGATTTTCAGCCTCGTTGGACGGTTTGTTTGGCATTTATAAGCTGTCTTCTTGTCACCTTACTCCTCTTCTATCTCATCTTTCTAGCGATTTATTTCCGTTGGAAAATTTACTATTTTCACATCAGCTGTTGATCCAACAGAAGTAGAAAATGCACCACAATTATGTCTGCAGAAGTGTTGTCACATCTGACGCACAACGAAGAAATAAAAGTAATGTAGCACTGGAAAACACGCTAGCCTCATAGTGACGATTTTTTTGAGTCATCAGTCTTCTGACTGGTTTGGTGCGGCCTGCCGCGACTTCCTCTCTTGTGCCAACCTCTTCATCTCGAAGCATCACCCCGGTCTGTGCGGCCCTTGTCAAATTGTTGGCACCATTTCACCACGACTGGGTGGACATTGCATTCTGATTCATCGTGAAATTCTGACGAAACCAGAAATTTTTACTTTCTTCTGACAATGCGTCACTCCTTTGGGTAATGGTCTTAACGTGGGACAACATGTGCAGCTTGTTTTCTGAAAGCCCTACGTATTTCAAAAGTACGCTTTATGGAGTCACAATTCACGAAGACAGATGGGTATTACTTTCTGTCCACACACACAGTAATTTTGTATGAACCCCCCAAGAATGAGTAACTATGTATGTTAAAAACTTCTGTGACAAATATTTACAAATTTTTTGTCACATATTTATTACTTATTGGCGGCACTTACGATACTGCATGGTACAATCTTCACATCTGTGCTCTGGTGGAACTGTAGTTTTTTTCAGTACAGTCCTGCTGTGAACTTCTACGTGCACATTTCACAACATGCACTTAACGTTTCATTTGTATATTTTTAAATGAGTATTTACTTACCGGAGTATTGCCATTTTCTGCCCTGTATACTCCTGTTGTCTTTAGTTTGTGTTACGTCTAGTGTTTTCATTTTAAATAACTTTTGCCTCGTTACGTTATCTCTGTTCATCTGCACGAATAATGACAAGGGACTCATGAAACTAAGACCAAGAAGTTTCAGAAGTACAATTAATCCCCGAGATACAGAGACAACTTTTGACGCAAATATGGTATTTTTTGGTGCCAGGAAAGCAGGAGCTCCAGCCGGATCATTACATCAGAATCCATCGTGAGTGACGCAAACATCACGCATCGCGTGCATAGTTCGCGCTATTTGGCGTGGAAAAAAGTTATTAATTTCAGGATTAATGACAGGAATTACAGAAATGAGTGGAACTCTAGTTAGGTAAAACGCACGGATAGCTTCCTATTTGGAGAGGTCACAGAATATGAGTTTAGCACCTGCGGCGACAGGGACGGCGTGTGTTTGCGCCGAGCAGGGAAAGGTCGGTTAGCATTTGTCAGCTGATTGTATCGGACAACAGCTGTTTCTAAACTCTACCGCTAGCGGAAGCACCTAAAGCACCGCTAGTGTGTGAACTATGGAGGAACAGGAAATCTCACGCGAGTTTGACTCAAAACAACTGTGCGTTTCAGAGTGGCACCGAGGTATTTGTCTGTAGTGAGTATTCCGGTGCACGAACGGTGTGTTCTGTTTTGTTTTCAAGTTTTGTTGTATATTTAGATACAACTGATATTACACTCTATATCGTAGGCGGTGACAATGTTTTAGCTCACGTAATAGCAGTGGGAATGTTAAAGCACCAGGCAGCGATACATTCGAGTATACTATCGGACAAAGCAATTCCAGGCGGTATTGAAAAAAGCCTATGCCGTAAAAACTTAAAATTTTTACGCCTCATCTTTCTTTAATTGGCAAATACTGAGAAGTCAAAGCATGAATGGGATGCAGACAACGCGAAGGAAACCGTAGTACGCAAGATAGTCAGGGAAGCGAGTGAGAAATATTCTGTTCCAGAACTAAATTAAGTTAGACAGACATAGCTTTGGCGGAAAACAAAGAAGTGTGTACGAAACCTATTTTAGGAAATAAGTTTTTCCGAGAACATTCAGTAATGAACAGGAAACAATATTCTCCAATCAATGAAACCTTCGAAGAAGACTGGTTCGGTTCAGTACCATATTTATGAGGGTTGGTTCCATAAGAACTGAGCCCTCGTGATTATTTTTGCTTATATGAGTCAACTTTGTCCCAGTGTGTAAATTTGCTCTAAGATGTGTAACTTACAGATATTTAACTTAATGGTAATAACCATTTATGGTCTAATTAAAATATTTTGTAACAAAAATGATATTGTTACCCGCTACAATATCGTGCCCGATACAGCCCTACAACAATTTAAACGACTGAAATGCAAAAAGTGGGAAACTATAAAAAATCGACGCTCGTATACTCTTAGACAACGATTTTTATAATTATGCTACTAGCGACCCGTCCTGGCTTTGCAAGGGTAGCACTAACTAGGGGGCGGACGACCGATTCGGTTCATTTTTAACTGGTCGCTTGTGCTCAACCTAAAATGAAAGATTAAGATGTTTTGATTCGACAACACCCCGTTTTTGAGAATACTACCCATAAAGTTAATGAAGCCCAATCGACTCAGGACTGACGGGATCGATAGATAATTAAAAACTGAGCATTTTTCTTCAACACGCAAGGGCCGCTAACGCACACTTCCATAGAAATCGAGGAAAGAAATTTCTTCGACTGTCACTTATGTATCCAAAAGGTAAGGGCCGCTGGTGTAGCGATCAAGGCATCTGGCTGGGGAGCAGAGAACCTGTGTTAGATTCTCAGCTGCATTCCGCATGTTTTATTTTATTTATATTTTTTCAGTTTCGAAATTTATAGACATAGGAGGGTTAACAAGATAAGTAAACGAAAAAGGGAATAACGACATGGTAGGCAAATGAATTTCTCAAACGATTTTCATTAGTAAGGAATTAAAACATTAATTCTGGTCGATTTACAGTGTCTTCTTTCAGTCCTCAATTTCCTTCGAACAACTAGACAGATGGTACTTGCCGTATAAACATTGGAAGCAAGTACACTCGCGGCACCAAGAACATCTAATGAATGCAGTCGTCGCGCAAGTACATCCTTCCGAAGATTCAGAGGAAAGCAAACTTTGCTCACAGTTAAAATTATTTCTTTTTCGGGAATTAATTTTGATGCATATCACGTATACGGTAACACTGTCTGAAAAATCGATGCTGAAACCTGATAATCGATTGTGTTGTGAATCGTTAATGCATCCGTTCGATTGTGCAATTCCTGCTGTGTTTCCATAAGCCGACTGTAATTTTAAATCTCGAATTGAAGTTTTTGACTTCCTGATACGAATGAACATCACGTTGTTGGCACACAGTTGTGCAGTTTGGCGATATTACTTCTATAGTGCAAGTCGGTTGACCCTCGATCTATATACATGCTATCACAAATGACGGTGTTAATTTGTCCACTCCAGAAATCCAATATCAGACAAAGCTTATTATCAGCAACGTAGAGTTTTAAAATGTTCAAGATATTTTTATAAACTGAATTTGTCAATTTCTCAGATTTGGAGCTAGTGATGTAACATCTTTTTAATGTGTGCCTTAATCGATTGATCTCTCCTCTACCTTGAGGACCAAATTAATCATTAGTTTCTTATAAGCACGGGAAAACTTTACGCAACAATTTTCCAGACGATGTAACGAAATACTGAGCCGTGTAAAAATCCGCTATTTCATGCACACTACCAACAGCAACAAGGGCTAGTTTTTATGTCTTATGCGATAACGTGTGTCGAATGAAAGGTTTCGCAGCAGTCTCGTTCGGAATTGTTTTCATACAACGAGGCTTAAAATTTTAATTCTTTACTAACCCAAGTCGTTTGTGAATTGTTTTCCCTACGTTGCTATTATTCCCCATGATTTACTTACCTTATTAATCCTCTCATTCCCGCCAGTTTCGATGCGAGAAAAGATACAAGTAACAAAAAACTGCAGAATGCCACTGACAACAGCACAGGTTCTCTGCTTCCCAACCAGACACCTTGGCCGCTGGGCCAAAAACGATTTCGTTTAACGGCGCTTACTTTATGGGGTACATAAGCGACAGTAGAAAAAAATACATTTCCTCGATTTCTAGGAAAACATTCCGTTAGAACTACTGATAGCCTTGGGAGAGTCAACCATGACAAAACTCTTCCATCTGATAAGCAAGATCTATCAGACAAGCGAAATACCCTCAGACTTCAAGAAGACTAGAATAATTCGAATCCCAAAGAAAGCAGGTGCTGCAGGTGTGAATATTACCGAACTGCCAGTTTAATAAGTCACAATACTAACACGAATTCTTTACAGAAGAATGGAAAAACTGCTAGAATCCCACCTCAGAGAAAATCAGTTTGGTTTCCAGAGAAATGTAGGAACACACGAGCCAATACTAAGCCCACGACTTCTCACAGAAGATAGGTTAAGGAAAGGCAAATTATAACATTCTGACAATGGAATACTCTCTTTCGAATTATAAGGGTGGCAGGGGTAAAATACGGGCAGCGAATTTTTACAGAAAGTAGAAGGCAGTTATAAGAGTCGAGACACACGAAAGGGAAGCAGTGGTTGACAAGATTGTGAGACAGGGTTGTAGCCTATCCCCGATATTATTCAATCTATATATTGAGCAAGCAGTAAAGAAGACAAAAGAAAAATTTTGAGTAGGAATTAAAGTCCAGAGAGCAGAAATAAAACCTTTGAGGTTTCCCGATGACATTGTAATTCTGTCAGAGACAGCGAAGGACTTGGAAGAGCACTTGAATGGAATGGGCTGTGTCTTGAAAAGAGGATATAAGATAAGCAACAACAAAAGTGAAACGAGGATAGTGGAATAGAGTCGAATTAAATCAGGTGATATTGGGGGAATCAGATTAGGAAATGAGACTCTTAAGGTAGTACATAAGTTTCGCTATTTCGGAAGCAAAGTAACTGATGATGGTCGAAGTAGAGAGGATATAAAATGTAGACTGGCAATGGCAGGAAAAGCGTTTCTGAAACAGAGAAATTTGTTAAAATCGAGTAAAGATTCAAGTGTTAGAAAGCCTCTTCTGAAAGTATATGTATGGAGAGTAGCCATGTATGGAAGTTAAACATATGCTGAAGATTAGATTGGTAGATCACGCAACTAATGGGGATGTACTGAACAGAACTGGCGAGAAGAGAAATTTGTGGCACAATCTGACAAGAACAAGCGATCTGGTTGGCAGGACACATTCTGATACATCAAGGGATCACCAGTTTAGTACTGGAGGAATGCGGGAGGGGGGGGGGAGGCAAAAATTGTGTAGAGGGAGACCAAGAGATGAATGCAGTAAGCAGATTCAGAATGATGTAGGTTACAGTAGGTACTTGGAGATCAAGATGCTTGCACAGGATAGAGTATCATTGGGAGCTGCGTCGATCCAGTCCTTGGACTGAAGAGCACAAAGACAAAGCGATGCTCAGTTTTCAATTTTCTATCGATCCCCTTAATTTTGAGTCGACTGCACTTTATGAACTTTAGAGGCAGTTAAAAAAATGGAGGGAGGGGGTGGGTTTGAGCCAAAATATCTCAGGTACTCCCATTTTATGTTGTACGCAAGTGACTTACCGAATACGAGCCGAATCTATTGGTCGTGTCTGAGACCTTCCCCTTGTACGAGAGCAATTCGGAAAGTAAGGAACGATAGGTCGCGAAATGGAACCCACAGTAAAAATAAAAACTGTTTTATTTGCAACAGTTAGCTACAGCTTCCAGCTACTTTTCTCTATAGACGACGATCCGAATCAGACGTTTGTCGTAGCGTTGTATCAAAGCTCATTGTCTGTGCCAAAATATTGTCTTCATAGCCAGCGGTTCATGTGAGCAGAGATGAAACTCAGAGGGAGACAATTACGGGCTGTATTGTGGGTAATCAAACATTTCCAATTGAAAACGACGCAGTAGCATCTTCATTCCCCCTGCAGAATGCGGCGGAGAATTGTCCTGAACAAGAAACCGCACGCCAGTTATGTAATGTTGGCTGCATAGCTTCAGGCGAAATTTCTCACCAGACCCTCGCACTTGGCGGGAGACGCTATTGTTCTAGGCATCTTTGTGTGTTCCTTGTGTGCTCAGAACCAATAAGAACGACGTAACGCAATCGACGGGCATACTAGAGAAACTGCCCAACACACCTGTGCAAAACTCCATCGGATTTTCACAGTGGTTTCCATTTCGCGACCAGTCGTTCCTTACTTTCCGAATAACCCTCGTATATACGGCCAGACGACGTGTATGGTGTAGCGGTAATACACACATGCCTTCGTTGTGAATGAATCTATGTATGGGTGAAAACCGTATCAAAATCGCTACAGTAGTTCCTGACGTTAGCCTCCACATACACACACAAAAAAAAAAAATGTGGAGGTTGTAATGGTTCTCTATTTACGTGACCATTACGGCACTCCAACCCCAGTTCTCGATATCAGTAATATCGTACTACTTTTCTAAGAAGTAACAGACATATTTTTGTGACAATATTCACATTTTGTTATATTAATGTATAGGTACTCCGATGTATCGATATATTACAGTGATATGTTTCTTGTGTGTATTCATTTCTGTGAGACTGTCATAATCTTTGACCTACTTGTAACCGTTTTGGCGTGAACGAGCACAGAGCAGTCTTTGTTTCACTTTGCAGAAGTTAAGTTGTTATTTCGCGTTGTAAAAGAACAGTCAACTCTTGTGTTTGGTTAAAGCGGAAATTAAATATATGAAGATTGATACAAAAAGTTTTCTTGATGATGTGACAATTAAGAAGAAGTATATGTGAATTTACAAGAAGTTTAATAAAAATGTGGATGTGAAGACCAAGTCAAATATTACTTCTACCATACCATTTTTCCGATCTAGGATTGTCTGATCATCAAGAATTTCCTGAAAAACGCATTTGTTATGTCTTCAAGTATTGCTAAAATACAAATCTACATCTACATCCATACTCCGTAAGCCACCTGATGGTGTGTGGCGGAGGGTACCTCGAGTACCTTTATCGGTTCTCCCTTCTATTCCAGTCTCATATTGTTCGTGGAAAGAAGGATTGTCGGTATGCGTCTGTGTGGGCTCTACTCTCTCTGATTTTATTCTCATGGTCTCTTCGCGAGATATACGTAGGAGGGAGCAATATACTGCTTGACTCTTCGGTGAAGGTATGTTCTCGAAACTTCAACAAAAGCCCGTACCGAGCTGTTGAGCGTCTCTCCTGCAGAGCCTTCCACTGGAGTTTATCTATCATCTCCATAACGCTTTGGCGATTACTAAATGATCCTGTAACGAAGCTCGCTGCTCTCCGTTGGATCTTCTCTATCTCTTCTATCAACCCACACTGCTGAGCAGTATTCAAGCAGTGGGCGAACAAGCGTACTGTAACCTACTTCCTTTGTTTTCGGATTGCATTTCCTTAGGATTCTTCCAATGAATCTCAGTCTGGCATCTGCTTTACCGACGATCAACTTTATATGATCATTCCGTTTTAAATCACTGCTAATGGCTACTTCCAGATAATTTATGGAATTAACTGCTTCGAGTTGCTGACCTGCTATATTGTAGTTAAATTATAAGGGATCTATCTTTCTTTGTATTCGCAGCACATTACACTTGTCTGCATTGAGATTCAATTGCCATTCCCTGCACCAGGCGTCAATTCGCTGCAGATCCTCCTGCATTTCAGTACAATTTTCCATTGTTACAACTTCTCGATACACCACAGCATCATCCGCAAAAAGCCTCAGTGAACTTCCGATGTCATCCACAAGGTCATTTATGTATATTGTGAATAGCAACGGTCCTACGACACTCCCCTACGGCACACCTGAAATCACTCTTACTTCGGAAGACTTCTCTCCATTGAGAATGACATGTTGCGTTGTGTTATCTAGCAACTCTTCAATCCAATCACACAATTGGTGTGATGGTCCATATGCTCTTACTTTGTTCATTAAACGACTGTGGGGACCTGTATCGAACCCCTTGCGGAAGTCAAGAAACACCGTATCTACCTGAGAACCCGTGTCTATGGCCCTCTGAGTCTCGTGGACGAATAGCGCGAGCTGGGTTTTACACGATCGTCTTTTTCGAAACCCATGCTGATTCCTACAGAGTAGATTTCTAGTCTCCAGAAAAGTCATTATACTCGAACATAATACGTGTTCCAAAATTCTACAACTGATAGACGTTAGATATATAGGTCTATAGTTCTGCACATCTCTTCTGGACCTTCTAGCAGTCAAAGTGGAATCACCCTAGAATCAACAAGATGAGCCATAACAGCTTCGACGAAATCTACGTGGGAATCCATTCAAGATAAGTGCCAAAATTAATGACTTTTTTTACAGTCCATTCTGACGATACCATCTACAGTCAATAACTTTGTTGTTGCCCGATAAAGCGAACATATGCTGCATGAGCAACATTATTAATTTGATTTCTAACCTACTTTGCAAGTGGTGGTATTGCTAGAAGGTGTAGCATTGCGTGGGGTGAAGAAAGTTCCAATAAAACCTTCAGAAATATCGTAATCTCGGAAAAGCTTGCGCGTCCGATACGAGACGAGCTTCCTGCGACGCTCCTCAGTACCCTGTGGACCCACTGCTTGGCAAATCCCGAGGAGAAGCTAGGAGCGCAGCAGGCAGTTGCTGCACTAGGTCGCCCAGGTAGGAACAGGAATAGTACACAGAGAGACACCCAAGTTTGAGCAGCACTTGCGTACTTTATTTTGGGTTACACTATGTTATGTACAATCGGGAGTGGCGCCCGGCAGACGTGGAAGCGGCGGCTTCAGACGGACTCCTGGGCGCGCCGGTATTCGAAGACGCTGCCCCTCTCGAGGGCGGGCCGGCGGCAGCTCCTGGGGGCGGCGGCTGCGGCAGGGGCTGCGCCGTCGGGGGCGCCGTAGCCGCCTCCGCCCGGAGTCAGCAGCCGGAACACGTCCTGCAACACAACCGACACATGCTCAGCACAGACCTTTCTTTTTTTTTCTTTATTGTTACTTCAAACCCATCGCCCCATATCGGGGAGGAGGCGACGGGGGAGGGGGCTATCAGTAGTACAACATTCCGCTCTCCATCCTACGCTTTAAAATGTACACAAAGGTGAAAGAAATACGATTAACGTTTTCGTGGTTCATGGAACATGTAAGTCATAGCAAAGTAATATGCAGTTTTGAGCGCTGGGCCGTTTGTATTCCGTATCTGTTTAGGCTGTCATTTAACGTGATGCTTTTGGAACTTAGAGAAAAAATTACGGAACACGGGCTGTATACACAGGGTGGTCCAATGATCGTGACCGGGACAAATATCTCACGAAATAAGCATCCAACGAAAAAACTACAAAGAACGAAACTCGTGTAGCTTGAAGGGGGAAACCAGATGGCGCTATGGTTGGCCCGCTAGATGGCGCTGCCCTAGATCAAACGGATAAAATGGTTCAAATGGTTCTGAGCGCTATGGGACTTAACTTCTGAGGTCATCAGTCCCCTAGAACTTAGAACTACTTAAACCTAATTAATCTAAGGACAACACAAACATCCATGCCCGAGGCAGGATTCGAACCTGCGACCGTAGCGGTCGCGCAGTTCCAGACTGTAGCGCCTAGAGCCGCTCGGCCACCTCGGCCGGCTCAAACGGATATCAACTGCGTTTTTTTATATACGATCCCCCATTTTTTATTACACATTCGTGTAGTACGTAAAGAAATATGAATGTTTTACTTGGACCACTTTTTTCGCTTTGTGACAGATGGGGCTGTAATAGTCACAAACGTATAAGTAAGTGTCCGGACCGTTCCCCGAATAGTTACGTTATTTAAGGAAATAGGAAGCGTTAAGCCACATGTGAAACGTCAACCACGACCTGCAACAAATGGTGATGCTCAAGCAGGTGTTTTAGCTGCTGTCGCGGCTAATCCGCACATCAGTAGTACACAAATTGCGCGACAATCGGGAATCTCATAAACGTCGGTGTTGAGAATGCTACATCAACATCGATTGCACCCGTACCATATTTCTATGCACCATCAATTGCATGGCGACGACTTTGAACGTCGTGTACAGTTCTGCCACTGGGCACAAGAGAAATTACGGGACGATGACAGATTTTTTGCACGCGTTCTATTTGGCGACGAAGCGTCATTCACCAACAGCGGTAACGTAAACCGGCATAATATGCACTATTGGGCAACGGAAAATCCACGATGGCTGCGACAAGTGGAGCATCAGCGACCTTGGCGGGTTAATGTATGGTGCGGCATTATGGGAGGAAGGATAATTGGCCCCCATTTTATCGATGACAATCTAAATGGTGCAATGTATGCTGATTTCCTACATAATGTTCTACCGATGTTACTACAAGATGTTTCACTGCATGACAGAATGGCAATGTACTACCAACATGATGTATGTCCGGCACATAGCTCGCGTGCGGTTGAAGCGGTATTGAATAGCATATTTCATGACAGGTAGATTGGTCGTCGAAGCACCTTACCATGGCCCGCACGTTCACCGGACCTGACGTCCCCGGATTTCTTTCTGTGGGGAAAGTTGAAGGATATTTGCTATCGTGATCCACCGACAACGCCTGACAACATGCGTCAGCGGATTGTCAATGCATGTGCGAACATTAAGGAAGGCGAACTACTCGCTGTTGAGAGGAATGTCGTTACACGTACTGTCAAATGCATTGAGGTTGACGGACATCATTTTGAGCATTTATTGGATTCATGTGGTATTTACAGGTAATCACGTTGTAACAGCATGCGTTCTCAGAAACGATACGTTCACAAACGCACATGTATCACATTGGAACAACCGAAATAAAATGTTCAAACGTACCTAGGTTCTGTATTTTAATTTAGGAAACCTACCTGTTACCAACTGTTCGTCTAAAATTGTGAGTCATATGTTTGTGACTTTTACAGCGCCATCTATCACAAAGCGAAAAATGTGGTCCAACTAAAACATTCATATTTCTTTACGTACTACACGAATATGTAATTAAAAATGGGGGTTCCTATTTTAAAAAATGCAGTTGATACCGGTTTGACCTAAGGCAGCGTAATCTAGCGGGCCGACCATAGCGCCATCTGGTTTCCCCCTTCAAGCTAGACAACTTCCGTTCTTTGTAGTTTTTTTCGTTTGACGCTTATTTCGTGAGACATTTGGCCCGGTCACGATCAATGATCCACCCTGTATAGTAGATTGTGAATCATCAAATGCGCGGCGTGTTTTTGTAGTGCCACAGTGAATTCTCCGACGAAAATCAAGTCAGATCAGATCATAACCTTCTCCACTCAAAGAATTTCTGGAGTCAGTAACAGTGTTTACCACTATTGTTTTGGAAATTTATGGTCAGTTCCTATGGAACCAAACTGCTGAAGTCATCGGTCCCTGGGCTTACACACTACTTAATCTAACTTAAACTAACTTACCCTAAGGACAACACACACACACCCACACACACACACTCACACACACACACCCATGCCCGAGGGAGGATTCGAACCTCCGACGGGGAGAGCCGCGCGAACCGTGGCAAGGCGTCCTTGACCGCGCGGTTCCCAGCGCAGCGAACACTATTTTTAAACTCTTACTGGACTTGTTAGTGATTCTACTACTTTGTGCATCATTATACGTCCCAACAAACCACTTAGAAGAAATCATTGATATATGATACGACATTCTTCCATCTCGTTTTTGAAAACATGTCTATGGTATTTCAAGTTTTTCATTGACGTGAGCGTTTTGGTATATATTTGTTAGACTTTTTCTATATGTACCATACTGATAAAGTAGCACTGCAAACAGAAAGTAGAAAATGAGCTTAAACCATGAAAGGGCTAAAAGGTGAAAAAATTTGCAAGTTTTTAAAATCTATAAAAAATGGATTTTGTGATAGCATCTTATGATATTAACCTGTTGACATTATTTTTTAATATAAAACCAAAAATATATATTTAAAACACGTTGCAAAAACGGCGAATTTCTTTAAAAAGAAGCACTATACTTTCACTAAAACGTTAAAAGAGCTGCACAGGGGAGGAAATGTTTTTGGGGTCTTTTGGATAATATCTACGGAGATAAAGGTAGATATTGGGGCGGATAGTGGGAAAGGAAGGAGAAGTTTGGTATGTGAGCAGGATCTCAGTACCAAGAGGAGAATGCATGGGTAGCCATGGAGAGAGAAAGCTGTTCTCACACGGGACGAGGCAGCTAGTGTTGACGTGGATACGGATGGGACGTCCGACCCCACGAGAGAAGAGCGCTGCCTACACACGGGACGAGCTGCTTAACGTGATTTCCCCCTCTCCAGCGGCAGTTGTCGGATTTATTTGGCTCTCGAACCACACATTTTCTTTATGAAAATGGACGCAGGTAAAATAGCAGGTTAACTCCTTTACCGATTGTCGAAGAAGGGTGGAGAAAATCGCGAAGAAGATTCAGGACTCTTCGATGGCTTAAACAGCGAAATACTGATACAAGATCACTGCATAGTGCTCTTCAGCAAACTGTAGAAGTTACCCGTTAAGACAATTCAATTTTCTTCCCATTTGCGGTTTTAAATTGGACATGGTTAAGGTATAGTGTCTCATGTCAGTTAGGCCATGCATATTATTCATACTCTCGATGTTGCATTGAACGCTAAAATAACGTATTTTATCACATACATACGAGTATAAAGCTCGATATTCGTTTCGTAATTTCACTCGAATGGAAGAGGAGATAGTTTCGAAGCTGCTCACCATAATAGAAAACGATATTTACAGGGGTTATGTAAACAGGAGACAGTCCGTAAGGCCAGAGACAGGTATATACACTGCTACACCAAGAAGAAATGCAGATGATAAACGGGTATTCATTGGACAAATATATTATACTAGACATGTGATTACATTTTCACGCAATTTAGGTGCATAGATCCTGAGAAATCAGTACCCAGAACAACCACCTCTGGCCGTAATAACGGCCTTGATACGCCTGGGACTTGAGACAAACAGAGCTCGGATGGCGTGTACAGGTACAGCTGCCCATACAGCTTCAACACGATACCACAGTTCATCAAGAGTAGTGACTGGCGTATTGTGACGAGCCAGTTGCTCGGCCACCATTGACCAGACGTTTTCAATTGATGAGAGATCTGGAGAATGTGCTGGCCAGGGCAGCAGTCGAACATTTTCTGTATCCAGAAAGGCCCGTACAGGACCTGCAACATGCGGTCGTGCATTATCCTGCTGAAATGTAGGGTTTCGCAGGGATCGAATGAACGGTAGAGCCAATGCGAACAAGAGGTGACCGAGACGTGTAACCAATGGCACCCCATACCGTGACGCTGGGTGATACTCCAGTATGGCGATGACGAATACACGCTTCCAATGTGCGTTCACCGCGATGTCGCCAAACACGGATGCGACCATCATGATGCTGTAAACAGAATCGGGATTCATCCGAAAAAAATGACGTTTTTACATTCGTGCACCCAGGTTCGTCGCTGAGTACGTACACCGTCGCAGGCGCTCCTGTCTGTGATGTAGCGTCAAGGGTAACCGCAGCCATGGTCTCCGAGCTGATAGTCCATGCTGCTGCAAACGTCGTCGAACTGTTCGTGCAGATGGTTGTTGTCTTGCAAACGTCCCCATCTGTTGACTCTGGGATCGAGACGTGGCTGCACGATCCGTTACAGCCCTGCGGATAAGATGCCTGTCATCGTGACTGTTAGTGATACGAGGTCGTTGGGATCCAGCACGGCTTTACGTATTACCCTCCGGAAGCCACCGATTCCATATTCTGCTAACAGTCATTGGATCTCGACCAACGAGAGTAGCAATGCCGCGATACGATAAACCGCAATCGCGAGAGGCTACAATCCGACCTTTGATTAAAGTCGTAAACGTGATGATACGGAGTTCTTCTTACACGAGGCATCGCAACAACGTTTCACCAGGCAACGCCAGTCAACTGCTGTTTGTGTATGAGACATCGGTTGGAAACTTTCCTCATGTCAGCACGTTGTAGGTGTCGCCACCGGCGCCAACCTTGTGTGAATGGTCTGAAAAGCTAATCATTTGCATATCGCAGCAGCTTCTTCCTGTCCATTAAATTTCGCGTGAGTAGCACGCCCTCTTCGTGGTGTAGCAATTTTAATGGCTAGTTGTGTACATTGAAGAGCCGAAGAAACTGGTACACCTGCCTAATATCGTGTAGAGCCCTCGCGAGCACCCAGAAGTGCCGCAACAGGACGTGGCATGGACTCCACTAATGTTTGAAGTAGTGCTAGAGGAAATTGACACCATGAATCCTGCAGGGCTGTCCACAAATCCGTAAGAGAACTCTGGGGCGGAGACCTCTTCTGAACAGCACGTTGCAAGGTATCCCAGAATGCTCAATAATGTCTGCAGAATTTGGTGGCCAGAGGAAGTGTTTAAACTCAGACGATTGTTCCTCAAGCCACTCTGTAGCAATTCTGAACGTGTGGGATGCCGCATTGTCCCGCTGGAATTGCCGAAGTCCGTCGGCATGCACAATGAACATGAATGGATGCAGGTGGTCAGACAGGATGCTTATGTAAAAGCCACCAATCAGAGTCGTTATCTAGACGTATCAGAGGTGCCATATCACTCCAACTGCACACGCCACACACCATTACAGGGCCTCCACCAGCTTGAACAGTCACCTGCTGACATGCAGGGTCCGTGGATTCATGAGGTTGTCTCCGTACCCGTACACGTCCATCCGCTCGATACTATTTGAAACGAGACTCGTCCGACCAGGAAACATGTTTCCAGTCATCAACGATCCAATGTCAATGTTGATGTGCCCAGGTGAGCCGTAAAGCTTCGTGTCGTGCAGTCATCAAGGGTACACGAGTGGGCCTTCAGCTCCGAAAACTCATATCTATGATGTTTCATTGAACGGTTCACACGCTGACACTTGTTGATGGCCCAGCACTGGAATCTGCAGCAATCTGCAGAAGGGTTGCGCTTCTCTCACGTTGAACGTTTCTCTTCAGTCGTCCTTGCTCCGGTTCTTGCAGGATCTTTTTCCGGCCGCAGCGAGTCGGAGATTTGATGTTATACCAGATTGTTGATATTGATGGTATACTCGTGAAATGGTCCTATGGGAAAATCCTCACTTCATTGCTACCTCGGAGATGCTGTGTCCCGTAGCTCGTGCGCCGATTATGGCACCCCGTTGAAATTCACCTAAATCTTCATAACCTGCCATCGTAGCAGCTGTAACCGATCTAACAACCGCGCCAGACACTTGTCTTATATAGGCGTTGCTGGCCGCAGCGCCACGTTCTGCCTGTTTATACAGGGTGTTTCAAAAATGACCGGTATATTTGAAACGGCAATAAAAACTAAACGAGCAGCGATAGAAATACACCGTTTGTTGCAATATGCTTGGGACAACAGTACATTTTCAGGCGGACAAACTTTCGAAATTACAGTATTTAGAATTTTCAACAACAGATGGCGCTGCAAGTGATGTGAACGATATAGAAGACAATGCAGTCTGTGGGTGCGCCATTCTGTACGTCGTCTTTCTGCTGTAAGCGTGTGCTGTTCACAACGTGCAAGTGTGCTGTAGACAACATGGTTTATTCCTTAGAACAGAGGATTTTTCTGGTGTTGGAATTCCACCGCCTAGAACACAGTGTTGTTGCAACAAGACAAAGTTTTCAACGGAGATTTAATGTAACCAAAGGACCGAAAAGCGATACAATAAAGGATCTGTTTGAAAAATTTCAACGGACTGGGAACGTGACGAATGAACGTGCTGGAAAGGTAGGGCGACTGCGTACGGCAACCACAGAGGGCAACGCACAGCTAGTGCAGCAGGTGATCCAACAGCGGCCTCGGGTTTCCGTTCGCCGTGTTGCAGCTGCGGTCCAAATGACGCCAACGTCCACGTATCGCCTCATGCACCAGAGTCTACACCTCTATCCATACAAAATTCAAATGCGGCAACCCCTCAGCGCCGCTACCATTGCTGCACGAGAGACATTCGCTAACGATATAGTGCACAGGATTGATGACGGCGATATGCATGTGGGCAGCATTTGGTTTACTGACGAAGCTTATTTTTACCTGGACGACTTCGTCAATAAACAGAACTGGCGCATATGGGGAACCGAAAAGCCCCATGTTGCAGTCCCATCGTCCCTGCATCCTCAAAAAGTACTGGTCTGGGCCGCCATTTCTTCCAAAGGAATCATTGACCCATTTTTCAGATCCGAAACGATTACTGCATCACGCTATCTGGACATTCTTCGTGAATTTGTGGCGGTACAAACTGCTTTAGACGACACTGCGAACACCTCGTGGTTTATGCAAGATGGTGCCCGGCCACATCGCACGGCCGACGTCTTTAATTTCCTGAATGAATATTTCGATGATCGTGTGATTGCTTTGGGCTATCCGAAACATACAGGAGGCGGCGTGGATTGGCATCCCTATTCGCCAGACATGAACCCCTGTGACTTCTTTCTGTGGGGACACTTGAAAGACCAGGTGTACCGCCAGAATCCAGAAACAATTGAACAGCTGAAGCAGTACATCTCATCTGCATGTGAAGCCATTCCTCCAGACACGTTGTCAAAGGTTTCGGGTAATTTCATTCAGAGACTACGCCATATTATTGCTACGCATGGTGGATATGTGGAAAATATCGTACTATAGAGTTTCCCAGACCGCAGCGCCATCTGTTGTTGAAAATTGTAACTACTGTAATTTCGAAAGTTTGTCCGCCTGAAAATGTACTGTTGTCCCAAGCATATTGCAACAAACGGTGTATTTCTATCGCTGCTCGTTTAGTTTTTATTGCCGTTTCAAATATACCGGTCATTTTTGAAACACCCTGTATATCTCTGTATTTGAATACGCATGCCTATACCAATTTCTTTGGCGCTTCCGTGCGTATAAATACCTAGGTGTTACAGTCACGAACAAACTTAAATTGGAACCATCGCACAGAAAACTGCGTGGAGAAGGCGAAGTAAAGAGTGCGTTTTACTGGCAGAAGTCGTAGACGGCGTAACAACTCTACTAGACTGCCTACAGTACGCCTGTTCATCCTCTTCTGAAATATTGTTAGGATCTTTACAAGACAGGATTGACAGAGGCCATCGAAAAAGTTCAAAGAGCAGTCTCGCGTGTCGTCGCTACTGGGGACACAGTGCGGTGGCGAGACATAACTCGAGCTTCCCGCCGCAAGACCGGCTAGGAGGCTGATCCTCCGGTGGGCCCAGAGATTACGCCGCGGAGTCGGCCCACCACCGCAGCCGGCATCGACACTCGCCGCATCCTACGCGGCGCGCGCCTGTTGTTTTGTTTTACGAGCCACACAGGCGGGGTATTCCCCGCGCCACATCTCACACGCCAGACCGTAAAGAACGGCGGCGACACGGAAGAGGCGTGAAAGTAATAGCGAGGAACCCCGCCGCATCCCTCACCGCGCCTTTTCCGAAGAGTAGAGTACGCCGGCGGGCGATCGTATTTCGCTTTCCATTCCCTCTCGGCGTATGCCTCTTTATGCCCCGGCTGCGGCACTGCGAGGCCCTAATTCCGCCTCTCGACTTTGACTGCGCGGAAGCCCCTCCGACACTATTTCATCCCCCCCCCCCACCTCTACCCCTCCCCCGACCCTCCCTACTGCCCGCAGTTCTTTGTTTCGCAGTTCCTTCGCGCGAGGCTGTTCGCCGTTCGGCAGCAAATAGACGCAGTGCGGGAAGCACAGGAAAGGAAAGGATCTGCGGAGAACGCGGACAAGCCTTTGGCAGACCGGCACTGGTTCTTGTGCGTCGGTGAGGGCAGAACAAGCCATGCATACATATGGCGTCCCGGTGCGCATTACGTATGCGACCCCTTTCGGCTTGTTCGCGCAGAGTCGGGGTCGCTGCCAGGCCGAGAGATTCCGCTTGCCGCCCCGCGCTGGCGCTCGGTTTATCGGATTATTAACACAAGTTTGGAATTTTCGGCGCTCTGGCGAAGCAACTTCGCTGGCGCTTCTGTTATCCAACAGGGTATCGCGTACACTTGACGCCAGAAATGTACCCTGGCATTCAGCGAGAAAACATTATGTTTGCAACAGAAAGTAATTACTCACTTAAGCGCCACAGAAACTGGTACAGGCATGCGTGTTCAAATACAGAGATATGTAAAGAGGCAGAATGTGGCGCTGCGGTCGGCGAAGTCTATACACGATAACAAGGGTCTGGCGCAGTTGTTAGATGAGTTACTGCTGCTACAATGGCAGGTTATCAAGATTTCAGTGAATTAGAACGTGGTGTCATAGTCGGCGCACGAGCGATTGCACACAACATCTACGAGGTAGCGATGAAGTGGAGATTTTCCCGTACAACCATTTCACGAGTGTACCGTGAATATCAGGAGCGCAGTAGACTCGTTGCGGCCAGAAAAATGTCCTGCAAGAATGGAACCAACGACGACTAAATAGAATCGTTCAACGTGACAGAAGTGCAACCCTTCCGCAAACTGCTGCAAATTTTAATGCTGGGCTATGAACAAGTGTCAGCGTGCGAACCATTCAGCGAAACATCATCGATATGGGCCGACTCTCGTACCCTTGATGACTGCACGACGCAAAGCTTTACGCCTCGCCTGGGCCCATGAACAGCTCCGATGACTGGAAACATGGTGCCTGGTCGGACGAGTCTCGTTTGAAACTGTATCGAGCGGATGAATGTGTACGGCTATGGAGACTACCTCTGTCTGATCAACTGCATCCATTCATGCCCACTGTGCATTCAGACGCACCTGGACAATTCCAGCAGGACAATGAGACACCCCAAACGTCCTGAATTGCTACAGAATGGCGCCAGGAACACTCTTCTGAGTCTGAACACTTCCGCTGGCCACGAAACTCCCTAGACATGAACATATTGAGGATATCATGGATGCCTTGCAACGTGCTATTCAGAAGAGACCTCCGCCCCCTCGTACTCTCACGGATTTATGGACAGCCCTACAGGATTCATGGTGTCAATCCCTTCCAGCACTATTTCAGATACTAGTCGAGTCCATGCCATGTTGTGTTCCGGCACTTCTGCACACTCGCGGGGGCCGTATACTATATTAGGCAGGTGTACCAGTTTCTTTGGCTCTAGAGAACAAACTAATCATACAAATGTGTTGAAAAACCCATCTACAGTAACCAGCTAGTCGAAAACGATGCAGTTATCTACCCAAACGGAAGTACTGTCTGCGCAAACATCCAGTCAGATGTTGATAAGATTTCAAAGTGGTGCAAAGATTGCAAGTTTGCTTTAAACGTACAGATATGTAAGATTGTGCACTTCACAAAGCGAGAAAAATCAGCTGGTACAAATACCCGGGTATGACAAATCAGAGGGATATGAAATGGAACAATCCCATAGGCCTAGTCGTACAGAAGATGGACAAAAATGTGGAAACACTGCGAGAAATGCATTCTTGAATATAAATCCAGATGATATCCAAGCCTGCAGGTTGCGTCCTCGTATTTGATTAACGATCGGTAATTGCGAAAGTCCTCAATACTTCTCAAGTGTCAGTCGTGGTCACACCAGGGTGCTGTGTGATCGTTGAGTGCACCATGTCGGAGCTACGCCACCGGCCTTGCCGCGGCGGTAACACCAGGTCTCCTCAGCTCAGCGAAGTTAAGCGCTGTCGGGCTTGGCTGTCACTCAGATGGGTGACAGTCTCGACCTGCCAAGCGCCGTTGGCAAGCAGGGTGCACTCACTCAGCCCTTGTGATGCCAATTAAGGAGCTGCTTGACTGAGAAGCAGAGATTCCGGTCTCGTAAAATGACAACGGCTGGGAGAGCGGTGTGCTCACAACATGCCCCTCCATATCCTCATCCAGTGACGCGCATTGCCTGAGAACGACGCGGCAGTCATCAGCACCATTGGGCCTTCCGCGGCCTTTTAGGACGGATTTTAGTTACACTACTGGCCATTAAAATTGCTACACCACGAAGATGACGTGCTACCTGACGCGAAATTTAACGCACAGGAAGAAGGTGCTGCGATACGCAAATGATTAGCTTTTCAGACCATTCACACAAGGTTGGCGCCGGTGGCGACACCTACAACGTGCTGACATGAGGAAAGTTTCCAACCGATTTCTCATACACAAACAGCAGTTGACCGGCGTTGCCTGGTGAAACGCTGTTGTGATGCCTCGTGTAAGGAGCAGAAATGCGTACCATCACGTTTCCGACTTTCATAAAGGTCGGATTGTAGCCTCTCGTGATTGCGGTTTATCGTATCGCGACATTGCTGCTCGCATTCGTCGAGATCCAATGACTGTTAGCAGAATATGGAATCGGTGGGTTCAGGAGGGTAATACGGAACGCCGTGCTGGATCCCAACGGCCTCGTATCACTAGCAGTCGAGATGACAGGCATCTTGTCCGCATGGCTGTAACGTGCAGCCACATCTCGATCCCTGAGTCAACAGATGGGGACGTTTGCAAGTCCAGTGCAGGGTGAAATGATCATTCTGAAATACTGTTGCTGATTGACTTCATTGGCATCTACACCCACATCTTCAAACATACTTTGCGAACTACTACAAAGTGCATGGCAGAGGGCACGAACAGTTCGACGACGTTTACAGCAGCATGGACTATCAGCTCGGAGACCATGGCTGCGGTTACCCTTGACGCTACATCACAGACAGGAACGCCTGCGATGGTGTACTCAAAGACGAACCTGGGTGCACGAATGGCAAAACGTCGTTTTTTCGGATGAATCCAGGTTCTGTTTACAGCATCATGATGGTCGCATCCGTGTTTGGCGACATCGCGGTGAACGCACATTGGAAGCGTGTCTTCGTCATCGCCATACTGGCGTATCACCCGGCGTGACGGTATGGGGTGCCATTGGTTACACGTCTCGGTCACCTCTTGTTCGCATTGACGGCACTTTGAACAGTGGACGTTACATTTCAGACGTGTTACGACCCGTCGGTCTACCCTTCATTCGATCCCTGCGAAACCCTACATTTCAGCAGGATAATGTCCGCCCCCGGTAGCTGAGTGGTCAGCGCGACAGAATGTCAATCCTAAGGGCCCGGGTTCGATTCCCGGCTGGGTCGGAGATTTTCTCCGCTCAGGGACTGGGTGTTGTGTTGTCCTAATCTTCATGATTTCATCCCCATCG
The DNA here is from genome assembly GCF_021461395.2 of Schistocerca americana. Taxonomy (NCBI): domain Eukaryota; kingdom Metazoa; phylum Arthropoda; class Insecta; order Orthoptera; family Acrididae; genus Schistocerca; species Schistocerca americana. The sequence continues at coordinate 535,779,084 of NC_060124.1, forward strand.
ACGCACAAGTTGCCGAAGTGGCGTCAAATCGGAAGACTTGCACCAGGCTAACGGTCTACCCGACGGGAGGCCCTCGTCACACGACACAAGACAAGCAGGATAATGCACGACCGCATGTTGCAGGTCCTGTACGGGCCTTTCTGCATACAGAAAATGTTCGACTGCTGCCCTGGCCAGCACATTCTCCAGATCTCTCACCAACTGAAAACTTCTGGACAATGGTGGCCGAGCAACTGGCTCGTCACAATACGCCAGTCACTACTCTTGATGAACTGTGGTATCTTGTTGAAGCTGCATGGGCAGCTGTACCTGTACACGCCATCCAAGCTCTGTTTGACTCAATGCCCAGGCCTATCAAGGCCGTTATTACGGCCAGAGGTGGTTGTTCTGGGTACTGATTTCTCAGGATCTGTGCACCCAAATTGCGTGAAAATGTATCACATGTCAGTTCTAGTATAATATATTTGTCCAATGAATACCCGTTTATCGTCTGCATTTCTTCCTGGTGTAGCAATTTTAATGGCCAGTAGTGTAGTTATGTCGAAACTAAGCAAATCGTTGGTGCCTGAATGGTGAGTGCTTCGTCCGTAACTAAGGGAGCCGAAGTGTGTCGTGTTTGAAGATGCAACATGTAGGAGATTTATACCGCATACACGGAAAGTGGAAAAGCATCATCCGCTAAGTCACATCGCGGACGAAAATGTGTGTTGAGTGATCGTGGCAGACGGTCATCGAAGAGGATTATGACGAAAAATACGAGGGCAACGGCTGCAAAAGTCACTGCAGAACTGAATATCGCGCTCATGGACCATGTCAGCAGCAAAGCAACACAGACGGAGCTTCACAAGCTGGAAATTGCAGAGCCAGCTGGAATTCCAAATACACTGACGAGTGATGGAAATGCTCGTCCAAGGAAAACGTGATGCCGAAGCCATTAAACCTCGACTATGGAGCAACGGAAGAAAGTCATGTACTCGGATTAGTGTTGTTTCACACTGTTTCCAACTTCTAGCCGGGTTTACGTCCTAAGAGTGACGATTTGGGTAGCTGTATCGTGGTACTCCATGTGCCCCAAAAGCTCGCGCTACTGCCAACTATTATGTCACTATTTTGGTTGATCAGGTCATACCTAGGGCTCTGTTTACATAGCGTGCAACGTCCAGGGGTGATTTTTTGAGCACAATGATGGATTGTCATAACTCTGTTGACCGCCACAGAGCCTCTGTGGTCTACTTTGGAGACAAATGAGCGTGATCATCATCATCACCATCACCATCACCATCATTACCCGAAGTTGCCAATATTTTGCAGGAAGAATGGAGTAATATTTGCTTGAAAACCACGCAGGACCTGTATTTATCCATTCTGAGGCGAGTGAAAGCTGTTTTGAATACCAATGGGATTCCTAGATTGTTTTAGGCGTGGTAATACATTGTGTTTTAGCTGTTTCCATCTTGTTGTCCACCCCCTTTAGGTATGTGAGACTTTGATTCATTACCAGGATACTGTGAAAATGCTTTCGGTCTAAGTGGGATCCATAACAAATAGGAATAACAGCAGATATTGAATGTATACCATGAAGGCTAGCACACAAACTGTCAGTGATTTGTTTAACTCTCACAAGAGCATCATGGAAATGTTGAAAAATCTGAACTAGCAGACTCTTGAAGGTAGATGCAAATTATGCTGCAAAAGCCTGCTTACAAAATTTCAAGAACAAGTATTCAGTGAAGAATCTAGAGGTATCTTTCATTCGCCCATATATCACTCCCATTGGGGACCCAGAACATTAAATTACACTAGATACAGCATACACAGATGCATTTAAGCACTCCACACTCCATCTGTGACTGGACCTGGAAATGTGGCTCCAAGCAAAGTACCCTCTGCCATGCACTTTGTAGTAGTTCGCAAAGTATGTTTGAAGATGTAGGTGTAGATGCCAATGAAGTCAATCAGCAACAGTATTTCAGAATGATCATTTCACCCTGCACTGGACTGTGTGGCACTCTGAAACTTTCTACAAGATTAAAAATCTGTGCTGGACTGAGACTCTAACCTGAACTTTGCCTTTTGTGGATAAACCTCTGACTGACTGACCTGTCCAGGCTATCCGTGTCCAAATAGATCGGTCAGCGGGGTTTCGAGTCCAAGTCACAGCCAGCTGCAGAGTTTTAATCTGCCGGAATGTTTCAAATTGGCCTGTGGTCCTATGAGAAAATGAAGATTCATTCTGGAAACAAATCAGTAGGATGTAGATAAGCCATTTCTCCGCAAATATCTTTTCTTCCAGGAACACTGTTCAGGATGGTATGCTAGAATACTTCTGCCAAAGTTGGAAAGTAGGACAGGGAACAGGGGTCACGGATCATGCTTGGATAGCTCAGTCACCAAGAACACTGCCAATAAAATGCAAGGTTCCAGGTTTGAGTCCTGGTACAATAAACAGTTTTAATCTCCATCTGCATCTGCATCTCTTCTCTCCAAATCACTGGAGTGCACCGCAGAGAGAGCCTTTCATTGCATCAAGTATTAAGACTTCTTTTCATTCCACACTTGCATGGGATCAATTGATTACAGGCCTAAGAGCAGATTATATTTATTCCAATATTGTCTTTGTAATCCCTATGGGAGCAATGCTTAGGTCGCTACAGATTATTCCTAGATTCTCCAAGTAATACTCGTTCTTGAAACACTTAAATTGGCTTTCATCAGATAGTTGATATTGTTGTTTATTAGAGCTACCCACAGGCATTAATACTACTGTAGCACCATCTATTATCAAGCATCTGCCAATTCACATTTTACACCTTCTCTGTGACATATCCCAGGTGTAAAACTTATCTGTGACCATCTGAATTGCCCTTCTTTGTACAGCTTCCATCTCCCAATTAGCCCTGCTTGGTATACGTCTCATTCACTTGAACCATATGCTAGGATTGGTTGCATTAGAGTTTTGTAAGCAATTTCCTTTGTAGACCTATTGCATTTTGCCAGTATTCTAACAATGAATCGAAGTTGCCATCTGCTTTACTCTTGACTGAGCAAATTTGGCCATTCCATTTTATATCCTTACATATTTTTTACACACAGTATTTGTATAAGCTGCCCGATTCCAATTGTGACTCATTGGTATCACTGCCTTTGGATACTATGATTTTTGTTTTCTTGAAATGCATGTATTGACTGAGCAAATTTGGCCATTCCATTTTATATCCTTACATATTTTTTACACACAGTATTTGTATAAGCTGCCCGATTCCAATTGTGACTCATTGGTTGAGCAAATTTGGCCATTCCATTTTATATCCTTACATATTTTTTTTACACACAGTATTTGTATAAGCTGCCCGATTCCAATTGTGACTCATTGGTATCACTGCCTTTGGATACTATGATTTTTGTTTTCTTGAAATGCATGTATTAAGTTTGAAAGCCAGTTGCAAACATCTGCAATGCTTCAAAATCTTATCAAGACCTAATTTAATATTGGTACAGCTTTCTTCAAATGTAACTTCATTATACAGTAACCGCATCACCTGCAGAAAGTCTCAGGATACTATGAGGGCAAATCAGTCTTTGCCCAACCTCCCCCCCCCCCCTTTTCAGCCAAATTACTGCCCTAAATCCAAAGTCAACAAATCCAGCCCCAGCAGTGGACCTTTCCTGGACAAGCCTGGCCTTACCTGCCGACAGCTCCAAGACACACCATTGCTGTCAGTAATTGAAGATCATGGCTGTACTTCACATGTCCACAGCACACGAGCAACAAAGTACAGTTAATTTTCTATGGAGCTAATGACCAACACCCAAAGAAATCCACAGGCCAATGTATCCAATGCATGGAGAAAAATGTCTCACTTTGCAAAATTTGGATGGTGGTGGTGGTGGTGGTGGTGGTGGTATGATTTCACAAAAGGCCATGAACCATGAAGACTTGCATAAAAATAGCATTCCAGGACGCCACATTCATCACTGACTGGTGACAACAATTCCCATGTGGATGCAAGGGTGAAAGTGGATCTGTGTGTGCATATCAAGGATATTTCCCTGAGCTCAGTATTTTATATGGGAATGTTTACAATAGTGTTCACAGGTCCTTAGGTTACAGGAAGGTCTCATGTCAGAGAGAGAGAGAGAGAGAGAGAGAGAGAGAGAGAGAGAGTGTGTGTGTGTGTGTGTGTGTGTGTGTGTGTAAGCAACTGGATGACATGATGAAAGGCAAGTGGATGATTGCGAGGGGGTGATAGTTTCCTGGACCACACTGTTACTAGTAAAATACTGCATTTCACACTGGAGTCAAAGCAGCAGAGCACGGTGCAGAAACAGGTTGGTTCACCTGTTACAAAAAAATTCTGTTCAGTGGCATCTGTTAGGAAAGTTATGTTAAATCTTCTGGGATTGCCACGGTCCTTCTTGGTGGACTTGATGCCACTAAGTTCAACTATTGATGCCAACTGTTATTGATCCACACTGTCATGCCTGTGGGCTGCCGTCAGGAATAAGCTCCCGAGGGATCTTTGATGTGGAGAACATAGTTATCCTCCAGGACAATGCAAAGCCACATATACCACTCAGAACCACCGCCAAGTTCCGGTCATTTCACTGGAAGAGTTTGGGCCCAACCACCACTCAGTCATGAACTCGTCCCCAGTGATTTCCATGTTTTCAGTCTGTTGAAGAAGTTCCTGGTAGGACAGTGATTCAAGTGCAGCAATGAAACCAAGATAGCAGTCGAACAGTGGTTCCACAGTCAGCCGAATGAATTCTACTACAGGGACATATCAAATTTAGCACTGTGATGGGACAAATGTTTGAATTGGCGTGTGAACAAGTGGAAAAGTAGTGTAAGGTATGTATCTGAACTGTATGTATTTGAAATTATCTGTATGTACCTGTATTAAGAAATTGGGGCAAAGACTTTCTGATTCAACCTCATATTAATATTGTCTACCAGGTGATTAATACACAACATGAGCAACAAGGACCTCACCATACTTCCATGATGCATGACTGAAGTTACATCTACTTTGTCAGAGACTCTTCATCCAAGATAATATCCTGCTCTCCTCTCTACCACAAAACTCTCAACCCAACCACAAATTTTGTTTGATATCCCATATAATCATATTGTTATTTTAATTAAAGGTGTGCTACTGAGTCTAATGTTTTCTGCTAGTCAAGAAACACTGCAGGTATGTGATTACCTCGTTCCACCACTTTCAGGATGTCATTTGAGATAGTGCGAGTTGGGTTTTCTATGCCTGATCCTTTCAGAATCATGCTGAGCTACCTGTAGGGTATCATTCTGTTTGAGATACCTCGATATGTTTCAGTTCAGAATATGTCCAAAGATTCTACAACAGTTGTATATCAATGATACTGGATGGAAGTTTTGTGAATCACTTTTGCTGATTTACTTGTAGAAGAGTGTTATCTGTGCTAACTTAAAAATACTGGGTAAAATTTTTTGTTTGAGGGATCTACAGCATATTAATGTTAAAAAGGGTAAGCAGGAGATACGTTGCTAACTCAGCCCGAAATTCTATATACAGTCTGATAGGAATTCCATGAGGCCCTTGGGCTTTGTCCAGTTTTACACAAGAATGCAATGGGGGCAGTATCTCTGGATTTTCCTTTGCGAAGGAACATTTAAAGGCAGACGACACAGTTTAACAGTCAACACTCACATATTATTTGTTGGTTAGTTCAGTTTTGACATTTGTGTCATTCTCAACAGCTAGTGCCTGCATCAGTAAGTAGTGTGATCTTTTATCTCCTCAGGTCTCCTGCTGGAAGACTAAACATCTAATAGGAGACTTGAGGGGATAACTGATCTTATTATGTATGGACCACACTACAAGGAATATGATAATCTCCATTGAAGAATATCATGTGCCACTGTTTCTCTATATTGCACATTTTCCAGACTGTCGCACACTAAACGTTGCACACTATACGCAATTTATTGACTGCCCACTTGTTCATCATTATCCTCTGGAAATTAAAGCTAATGCTTTGCAAGTAACAAGTAAACTGCACAGGCGGAAATTCCTGAGAAGCATATCAAGGTAGCTCTTCATCCCTGTGAAGAGGTTATGGACTCTGTTTGCAACATACAGACACTTCACATAGCACAGACTTTTTAGGATTACAGATCTTGTACAGCCTTGTAATCATACCTCTTTGAATGTTGACATATACTAAATCTGTAGTATAAAATTCAGTTTAGTCACATACGCAGGTGCTGCAATTTACAAATATTAGAGCATATTTGAAATTAAAATCCAATAATAATAAAAAGTTACATTATGAGTATAATTGGATTCTAAAACTATTAGTCCTGGTACTTCAATATATACTGTAGTCACTCACACCCCTTTTCACACAGAGTGAACAAATGGCAGAAACCAAGCGAGGTTGCACAGTGGCTAGCACACACAAAATTCAGAAAATGCTGAGGAAGCAAAGGCTGTTGCACTCTCAGTTCAAGAGAGAATGCACAAATGATGACAGACAAAACTTAGTAGAGATTTGTGCATCTGTGAAAAGATCTCTGCACGAAGCGTTCAACAACTATCACCATCATACCTTAGCAAAAGGTCTGGCTGATGAGAACTCAAGAAAATTCTGGTCCTACGTAAAATCGCTAAGCAGGTCTAAGGCTTCCATCCAGTCACTCACTGACCAGTCTGGTGTGGCAATTGAAGACAGAAAAAAACAAGCTGAAGTTTTAAATTCCAAGTTTAAGAAATGTTCATGCAGGTAGATTGACAAACATATCATTCGACCATTACACAGAGTGCTGCAGGAATGACATAGTAATAAGCATCCTCGGCACAGAGAAACAACTGGAAGATTAGAAAACAAGTAAGTCGCCAGGCCCCATTGGAATCTCAGTTTGGTTTTGCAAAGAGTACTCCATCGTACTGGCCCCTTACATAGCTTGTTTATTGTGAATCTCCCACCCAGCGCAAAGACCCAAGTGACTGGAAAAAAAAACATAGATGACTCCAGTATACAAGAAGGGTAGAAGAACGGACCATCAAAATTACAGACCAATATTCTTAACATTGGTTTGCTGCAGGATTCTAGAACATATTCTGAGTTCAAATGTAATAAATTTCCTAGGAACTGAAAAGCTTGTGTCCAGTACAATTTTAGAAAGCATCATTCATGTGAAACTCAGCCTGCGCCTTCCTCATATGATACACTATGAACTACGGATGGAGGGCAACAGGCAGATTCCATATTTCTGTGACTATGTTGCAGCTGGTGATATTTCTAAGATTTCCGAAAAGCATTTGACACAGTACCCCACTGCAGTCTGTTAATGAAGATAAGAGCAGATGAAATAGGTTCCCAGATATACAATTGGCTCAAAGGCTTCTTAAGTAATAGAACCCAGTGTGTTATCCTCTACTGCGGGTGTTCATTAGACACAAGGCTATCATAAGGAGTGCCCCAAGGAAGTGTGATCGAACCACTATTATTTTCTATACACATAAATGATCTGACAGATAAGGTGGGTAGCAATCTGCTGTTGTTTGTCGACAATTCTGTGGTGTACAGGAAGGTGCCAAAGACAAGTGACTGTATAAACATACAAGATGAAAGACAAAATTTCTAGTTGGTGTGATGAATAATAGCTGCCTCTAAATCTAGAAAAATGTAAGTTAATGTAGATGAGTAGGAAAAACCAACTCTTAATGTTTGGATACAACATTAATAGTGTCCTGCTTGATGCTGTCATGTCATTTAAATATTTCCACATAATGTGGAACGAGCATGTGAGAATTGTGGTATGGAAATCAAATGGTCAACTTTGGTTTACTGGGCTAATTTTAGGAAATTATGGTTCACCTGGAAGGGAGACCACATCTAGGACACTAGTGCAACCTATCCTGGAGTGCTGTTAAGGTGTCTGGGATCTGCACCAGGTAACAATAAAGGAAGACATTTAAGCCATTCAAACATGGACTGCTAGATGTTACTGGTATGTTCAAACAAAATGCAGGTGTTACAGTATTGCTTCAGGAATCCAAACGAGAATATCTGGAGGGAAGAATCATTCTTTGTGAGGAACATTATTGAGCAAATTTTGAGAACTGGCATTTGAAGCTGACTGCAGAATGATCCTACTGCCACCAACATATATTTCATGTAATGACCATGAAGATAAGATATGAGAAATAAGGGCTCATAATACGGATGAATATCGACAGTCGTTTCTCCCTCATGCTACCTGTGAGTGTAACAGGAAGGGAAACAATAGGTAATGGTGCAGGGTACCCTCTGTTATGCACTGTATGGTGGCTTGTGGAGTAGTACAAATGTAGAAGTAGATGTATATGTAGAATTGCTTTTGGGAGAATGATGTTGAAGTGCGGCTGGTCCCGGCGGAGGTTCGAGTCCTCCCTCAGGCATGGGTGTGTGTGTTTGTCCTTAGGATAATTTAGGTTAAGTAGTGTATCAGCTTAGGGACTGATGACCTTAGCAGTTAAGTCCCATAAGATTTCACACACATTTGAACATTTTTTTGATGTTGAAGTCTATGTCCAGTCATCCCAGTTTAGTTTTTCTGTGATTTCCCTAAATTGCTGCAAACAAATGCAGAGAAGGTTCCTTCGAAAGAACACAGATAATTTTCTCCTCTGTCCTTGAAACAATCTGAGCATGTGCTCCCTCTCTAATGATCTCAATTCTGACAGGACATTGAACCCTAATTTTCCTCACTTTTTACAATTGGCAGAGAAAGTTTAAGAATACTTACATGAGAGAAACCCAGGCCAAATGTACATAGTAGTGAGGCCAGTGTTGAAAGTGCAGTAATTTTCAAATTGTAAGTAAAAAAGGAGATAAAGTGGCAAGTTGTTAAGTGAGAAAGTCACCCAAGAACTGCATTACCCTTGTAATCACAATTGAACACTTTGAATTCCTTTTTCTTTTCTTTTTTTTCCAGAGATCATCTCTATAGAGCACGCTTAGAGATGACAATGTGGAAGACAAGTATCTATTGAACCACACAGTGTTTTTCACTCCTCACTCATGTATCTATTCCTCCCCCGTGGTTCACAGCTTTTTAACACTTAAAACTGTGGCAAAAGGAACAATTTCTACTCCAATGAAGTGGTACAGTTAAGGTTTTCTAGTGAATCACTCCCACAGCTTTCCTTTCCTCACAGCCAGCAAACTCCAAGAACTAAGCTACACATCACATTAGGGCAGCTTTAAACAATGATACATTCATTTCTTTAAGTTTAGAAAAGAGTTAACAGCAATGAAAAGCATAAAAGATGCTTTAACGCATTTATTGAAAGTAATGTCAGAAGAATATTGTCATCAAGAAAAACAAAACTGGCATTACACAGTTTGGTTATGGAATCTTAGATCTCTTAACCAAGTACATAGATTACAGATTTTAAAAGGAAACGGATAAGGTCAACTAAGATACAGTGGCAATCAGTGAAGTGCAGTGGCAGAAAGAACAGGGCTTCTGGTCACATACATATAGTATTAGCAACACAGTATCAAGTATGGGAGTAGGTTTAATAATAAGTAAGAAAATAGCAATGCACATAAGCTACTATGGATAGCACAGTGAGGGCATAGTCAGTACAGATCCAAAGCCAATGCCCACCACAACTGTACAAGTTTATCTACCTCTATACTATGCAAACCACCATGAGGTGCATAGCAGAGGGCCTGCTAACTCCACAGATGATGCAGTGAATGAAAGAATGCAGGATGGGATAAAAGAAACTACCCAAGTCATTAAAGGAGATGAAAATTTGATTGCGACAGGAGACTGGAATTCAACAGAAATTGAGAAAAAAAAAAAGAGACAGAAAAATAGTGGGAATACATGGACTGGGAGATACGAATGATAAGAGGAGTTGCCTGGCAGAATTTCAGAGATCGTAATTTAATAATGCCAACACTTTGTTTAGAAAATGTGAAAGAAGGTTATACATATGGAAGAGACCTGGAGACACCAGAAAGTAACAGATTGATTACAGAATTGTAAGACACAGATTTCAAAACTAGATTTTAAACTACAAAACATTACCAACTGGAGATGTGATCACTGGCCATTCTTGGTTATAAATTGCGTATCATAACATAAGGAAATGCAGAAACATAGGAAATTAAGGAGATGATATCTGGATAAAATGAAGAAACCAATGCTGAATTTAAGTGATGAGAGTAGAAAATGTGAAAATGCACCAAATGGAGCATGTGAAATTGAACACAAAGTCTAAAAAGAAATTAACAAAGTGCAAAATGGCTGAACAGGAATGACTAGAGGACAAATGCAAGGCTTTAGAAGTATGCATGACTAGGGAAAATATAGACGATGCCTACAGGAAAATTAAAAAGAGGCATTTGGAGAAACAAAAAGCAGCTGTGTGAATATCAAGGGTTTGGATGGCGAGCCAGTATTAAGGAAAGAATGGAAAGGTGAAAGGTGGACATAATACATATAAGGGTTTACAAATGGAATGAAGTTCAAGACAATACTATAAAAAATTAAGAGAAAGCAGATGACAAAATGAGAGATATTATACTGTGGCAAAAAATTTGACAGAGCTCTGAAAGACCTAAGCCAAAATAAGTCCCTGGAGTAGACAACATTCTCTCAGAATTAATGAGATCCTTAGGGGATTCAGCCATTACACAACTATTCCACCTGATGTGCAAGATATATGTGACATATGAAATACACTCGGACTTCGATAAGAATATAATAATTCGAATTCCTAAGAATGCAGGTGCTACCAGGTGTAAATATTACCAACCATCTGTGTAATAACCCATGGTTGCAAAATACTGACGCAAATTATGTACAGAAGAGTGGTAAAACTGGGGAAAACTGGAATCAGGTGAGATCCATTTGGGGTTTGGAGAAATGCAGGAAAACACAAAGCAATACTGGTCTTACAACTTATCTTAGAAGATAGGTTAAAAAAGCATTTGCAGATTTAGAGAAAGTTTGTGACAATGTTGACTCAAATGCACTCTTTGAAATTATGAAGGTTGTAGGGATAAAATACAGAGAGTGAAAAATTACCTAGCTTTTACAGAAACCAGACTGCAGTTATAACAACTGAATGACATGAAGGGGAAGCAGTAGTTGGTTGAAGGCTCACCCCAATGTTATTCAATCTGCACATCAAGCAAGCAGTAAAGGAACCAAGCAGAAATTTGGAAAGGGAATCAAAGTTCAGAGAGACTGTTATGACATCCGACATTAGTAAAACAGAATGGATAGAGTCTTGAAAAAAAAGAGGCCATTAGATGAACATCAAGAAAGTAAAACAAGTTTAATAAAATGTAGTCAAACTATATCATACGCTGCTGAGGGAGGTAGATAAGGAAATGACATACTAAAATCAGTAAATGTGTTTTGCTGTTCCGGCAGCAAAAGAAACGATGACGGGTGATGTACTAGGGATATAAAATGCAAACTAATAATAGAAAATTAAAAAATTCTCCTTTGCTCCCATTACTACATGCTCAATTTACAATAATGGGGATAGGCTATAACCCTGTCTTACTCCTTTCCTACTTACTGCCCCCTTTCATGTCATATGCTGTCTGGTTTCTGTGTAAGTTGTTAACAATCTTCTGTCTCCACAACATTCCATTAGAACTACTTACAGCCTTGGGAGAGCCAGTCCTGATAAAACTCTACCATCTGGTGAGCAAGATGTATGAGACAGGCTAAATACCCTCAGACTTCAAGAAGAATATAATAATTCCAATCCCAAAGAAAGCAGGTGTCGACAGATGTGAAAATTATAGAACTATCAGTTTAATAAGTCACAGCTGCAAAATACTAACGCAAATTCTTTACAGACGAATGGAAAAACTGGTAGAAGCCGACCTCGGGGAAGATCCGTTTGGATTCCGTACAAATGTTGGAACACGTGGGGCAATACTGACCTTACGACTTATCTTAGAAGAAAGATTAAGGAAAGGCAAACCTACATTTCTAGCATTTGTAGACTTAGAGAAAGCTTTTGACAATGTTGACTGGAATACTGTCTTTCAAATTCTAAAGGTGGCAGGGGTGAAATACAGGGAGCAAAAGGCTATTTACAATTTGTACAGAAACCAGATGGCAGTTATAAGAGTCGAGGGGCATTAAAGGGAAGCAGTGGTTGGGAAGGGAGTGAGACAGGGTTGTAGCCTCTCCCTATTTGTTATTCAATCTGTATATTGAGCAAGCAGTAAAGGAAACAAAAGAAAAATTCGGAGTAGGTATTAAAATCCATGGAGAAGAAATAAAAACTTTGAGGTTCGCCGATGACATTGTAATTCTATCAGAGACAGCAAAGGACTTGGAAGAGCAGTTGAACGGAATGGACAGTGTCTTGAAAGGAGGATATAAGATGAACATCAACAAAAGCAAAACGAGGATAATGGAATGTAGTCGAATAAAGTCGGGTGATGCTGAGGGAATTAGATTAGGAAATGAGACACTTAAAGTAGTAAAGGAGTTTTGCTATTTGGGGAGCAAAATAACTGATGATGGTCGAAGTAGAGAAGATATAAAATGTAGACTGGCAATGGCAAGAAAAGCGTTTCTGGCAAGAGAAATTTGTTAACATCGAGTATAGATTTAAGTGTAAGGAAGTCGTTTCTGAAAGTATTTGTATGGAGTGTAGCCTTATGGAAGTGAAACATGGACGATAAATAGTTTGGACAAGAAGAGAATAGAAGCTTTCGAAATGTGGTGCTACAGAAGAATGCTGAAGATTAGATGGGTAGATCACATAACTAATGATGAAGTATTGAACAGAATTGGGGAGAAGAGGAGTTTGTGGCACAATTTGACAAAAAGAAGGGACCAGTTAGTAGGACATGTTCTGAGGCATCAAGGGATCACAAATTTAGCATTGGAGGGTAAAAATCATAGAGGGAGACCAAGAGATGAATACACTAAGCAGATTCAGAAGGATGTAGGTTGCATTAAGTACTGGGAGATGAAGAAGCTTGCACAGGGTAGGGTAGCATGGGCAGCTGCATCAAACCAGTCTCAGGACTGAAGATCACAACAACAACAACAACAACAGTTGGAAATTGGAAAATAAAGATCAGCACATGCCATTGATTTTTTTCGGAAAACCAACAATTACAGATACAGTGATCCACAACAACTCTTATCACAGAGCCACAAAGAAGCCTATTTTTTATCTTGTATTTAAAGCGAATATCCCATAAGTTGTTGTTCTTCTTGGCTTCTAAGGGAATTGAAGCTCCAGTGCAAATTTGTCATGTTGCCTCCAAATGCTTTTGTATTGTGTTACATCCTACCAATTATTTACACCCATCCTGTTGCATACTGTTTTAATTTCATTTACCCATGAACTCCTGGGTCACCCCCTTGGTCTGATGCCAAATTATTTCTCCATGAACGTTCTTGAAACTGTCTGATCCTCTTTTATTCTCACCAGAGGGGCTTCCCATTGAAGCATTCTGGAAATTATTATGCTCATTATTGTTGCTTATTGTGACAGCATGTGGATTACCCGGATGTGATGTGCTGACCCCACATCACCAGATCTCAACCGAATTGAACACATCTGGAGTGTGACTGAACATGGTGTCAAGAACTCATCACCCCCTCCCTGGAATTTACGGCGAAGACACTTCAGCTTGTAGTCTGCCTCATCACATCACATTTACAGTAGCTCTTTTCTTTAAGTAGAGCCCACCAAATTATTACCTTACAACTTAATCTAGACCTATTGTTTGTAGTGTGGGCTCTAATATTTTAATTTTCAAAGCATTTCAGATTATGATGCATGCTTTCTAACAGATGAAGATTTAATGCCAACTCTCTCCAGCGATCTACCAAGGCCCCATTGCTTCCATGACACAACCATGTCAAAGATGGTCATACCGGCTATTAGGTACGTGGTCTGTGTTCCGGCTGATGAGTGTACTTGTCAGTAGCGAATTTCTTTGAAAGCCATTTTGATAATACCTGCCTATATTTTCTGTGCATAGTTTCAAGTGGTTTAGCATTAATAAGATAAAATTTTATGGGCTACATTAATTAGTGACATTCCCTTACAGTTTCTGAAATCATCACTGGTTTTCTTTTTTATGTGTCCGGACTACTGATAATTCTTGCCATTCTGTTGGTTTTGTCTCAGTTTTCCAGATTACCTGTATTGAGTGATAGAAACATCTATGCAGTGCTTCCCTTCCAAATTTTAGCATCTCAGCTGGAATTTCATCACTCCCAGTTGCCTTCACATTTTCTAGGTGTTTTATACTTTCCAGTACCTCTTTTTGTGTCAGTTCTGGAATTTGGTCATTATTAGCGCTGCTGCTGTAATTTGTAATTGGTGATTCTATATCAGAACAGCTCAGTAGAATGTCAAAATGTTCCTTGTTTGTTGGTAACATTTTGCACGGTTCAATTAGCACATTGCCATCCTTATCTTTCATCACCTTACAATTGTAATTAAAACCTCTTAATTTTGTTGAATGCCCCAACATTTTCCTAATGTTGTTATTTTGATGATATGCATGAACAGATTCAGTCTGTTGTTTTAGGTATGTTTGTTTTTCTTATGATGTATTTTATTAGCCTGCTTTTGTACCTGCTAATACCTATCTATTTGCTTGTAGCCATTTTCTGCATAGTGTCATAACCTTGTATTCAACTTCCTCATATTCTTCATCAAACCACATCTTCCTGCCTTTCTTTACTGGAGCTGTGAGAGTGACTTCTTTTATTCTATTCCAGCACTGAAACAAACATTTCATAATGTTCTCCCATGCTACTTAAAATCTCAAATCAGTATGAAATTTCAACTTTGTATATCAGTATTTCTTCTGTCGCTATTTTGTTTTCCCAATCATCTCTGGTCACATTTCCAGGCCTGTATTTTGTTTTAGATGTTTCCTTCAACGTGATTCTCATTTTCATATTATTAGATCATAAAGTTACCCAATTTCCACTCCTCTATGTCTGTTATCTATGAGAACATCGTCAATCTGATCTACTGTTCCAGGCTTCTTTATGCACATGTTTATGAGGGAAGGCAGTGCTGCTAATAATCACGTCAGATGATGTAGCAAAATTTATCAGCCAGATGGCTTCATCTTTACTTTTCTCATACAAACTTTCATTTCGAAAAGCTGGTTTGGAAACATCCGCTTTTCCACTTTTGCATTAAAATCACCTATTACTATCTTGACAATATACTGTAACTGGATGTATAAAAATCTACTCACAAGCAGCAGCAGGAAAACACACACATAAACGAATGTTATAGCATTTCAAGCATTTGGAACCTTCCAGTAGGAGGGTTGAAGGGGAAGGAAGCAGAGTGAAGGAAAAGGACACAAGAGATTTAGGAAAAGGGCTAAGTTTTGGAAAAGTCATTCAGAACTGCAGGTTAGGGAAGACTTACTGGAGAGGATGAGGGGGAAAGACTGATTGTTGGGGACTGCACATCATCCAGCCTTGGCATTCAAGGCAAACAAATTTGCTCAGATGCAGACTCTTGTAGTCTTTACAGCAATACACCACCATTCTTGCCTCACCCTTCAATGAACATAACTGCCCCACCAGCCTAGTCCAAAGCACATTTCCCAGGCCATCCATCCAACCCTGGTACTGCTGATCTTGTCAGTCAGTATTATCCTGGTCTTGAATGCATTAATCAGCTACTTTGACAAGGCCATGGTTTGCTGAAATCAGGACCTGAAATGAGAACCATTCTGTCTGAGATTTTGCCCCCTGGCACACCTAGAATAGCTTTTCGTCACCCTCCCAGTCTCTGCAATATCCTTGTCAGATCCTATGATCCTTCTACATCCATCTCCCTACCCCATGGTTCTTACCCCTGTGACCATCCACACTGCAAGACTTGCCCTATGCACCTTTCTACTGCCACTTTATACCAGCCCTGCAATTGGCAAAAGATACTATCAAAGGAAGAGCCATCTGTGAAATGACACGTCATATACCAGCAGCTAAGTGAACACTGTTCAACCTTTTACATCAGCATGACTACCACTAAGTTATCAGTTAGAATGAATGAGCATAAGCATGTATACTGACAACACACAATATCCTATTTCAGAGCATGCTCTACAACATGACAGTCATGACCTCAGTGCTGCGACTGCTGTGTTCGGATGCGGGCTGAGTTGGCATCCCTTCACTCCCAGCTTCAAGCAGTGTTGGCTTCGGTCACACAGCTTGAGGCTGTTGCCAATGGGCATCACTGTGAGGGTCCGGATGGGGGTTTGTCGGGGACAGCCAGCTCGTCTCATGCATTCCCCCAATCGGACTACGGCTTTAGTTGTCCGGGATACTGCCCACATTGAGGCTGACCCCTCACCTGTGGTAGAGTGGGAGGTCATCTCGAGGTGTGGCAGGGGCGAAAGACATTCTGGAGGGCTGAACGGAAGGCCTCTCCAGTTTGTCTGACGAACCGGTTTCAGGCTCTGTCTCCAGCTGATACTGATCTTCAGTCGGACATGGCTGCTTGTCCTGTTCCAGAGGTTGCCCCTCAGTCTGCAAGAGCCAGGTGGTCACAGAGGGTGGGCTTACTGGTAGTTGGGAGCTCCAACGTCAGGTGCGTAATGGGACACCTTAGGGGTATGGCAGCAAGAGAGGGGAAGAAAACCAATGTGCATTCCGTGTGCATACCGGGGGGGGGGGGGGGGGGGGGGGAGTCATTCCAGATGTGGAAAGGGTCCTTCCAGGTGCCATGAAGGGTACAGGGTGCACCCATCTGCAGGTGGTCGCCCATGTTGGCACCAATGATATGTGTCGCTATGGATCGGAGGAAATCCTCTCTGGCTTCCAGCAGCTATCTGATTTGGTGAAGACTGCCAGTCTCGCTATTGGGATGAAAGCAGAGCGCACCATCTGCAGCATCATCGACAGGACTGACTGCGGACCTTTGGTACAGAGCTGAGTGGAGAGTCTGAATCAGAGGCTGAGATGGTTCTGCGACTGTGTGGGCTGCAGATTCCTCGACTTGTGTCATAGGGTGGTGGGCTTTCAGGTTCCGCTGGATAGGTCAGGAGTCCACTACACACAGCAGGTGGCTACACAGGTAGCAGGGGTTGTGTGGTGTGGACTGGGCGGTTTTTAGGTTAGATGGCCTTGGGCAAGTACAGAAAGGGCAACAGCCTCAAAGGGTGCGGGGCAAAGTCAGGACACGCGGGGACCAAGCAGCAATCGGTATTGTAATTGTAAACTGTCGAAGCTGCATTGGTAAAGTACCAGAATTTCAAGTGCTGATAGAAAGCACCAAAGCTGAAATCATTATAGGTACGGAACCTGGCTGAATCCAGAGATCAATTCTGCTGAAATTTTTACAAAGGCACAGACAGTGTTTAGAAAGGTTACATCGCATGCAAACGGTGGTGGCGTGTTTGTCGCTGTTAGTAGTAGTTTATCCTGTAGTGAAGTAGAAGTGGATAGTTCCTGTGAATTATTATGGGTGGAGGTTATACTCAACAATCGAGCTAGGTTAACAATTGGCTCCTTTTACCGACCTCCCAACTCAGCAGCATTAGTGGTAGAACAACTGAGAATAAATCTGGAATACATTTCACATAAATTTTCTCAGCATGTTATAGTCTTAGGTGGAGATTTCAATTTACCAGATATATACTGGGACACTCAGATGTTTAAGATGGGTGGTAGGGACAGAGCATCAAATGACATTATACTGAGTGCACTATCCGAAAATTACTTCGAGCAATTAAACAGAGAACCGACTCGTGGAGATAACATCTTGGACTTACTGATAACAAACAGACCCAAACTTTTCGACTCTGTAAGCACAGAACAGGGAATCAGTGATCATAAAGCTGTTGCAGCATCCCTGAATATGGAAGTAAATAGGAATATAAAAAAAGGGAGGAAGGTTTATCTGTTTAGCAAGAGTAATAGAAGGCAGATTTCAGACTACCTAACAGATCAAAACGAAAATTTCTGTTCTGACACTGACAATGTTGACTGTTTATGGAAAAAGTTCAAGGCAATCGTAAAATGTGTTTTAGACAGGTACGTGCTGAGTAAACTGTGAGGGACGGGAAAAACCCACCGTGGTTCAACAACAAAGTTAGGAAACTACTGTGAAAGCAAAGAGAGCTTCACTGCAAACCTCTCAGACAAACAGAAGCTAAACGATGTCACAGTTAGCATAAGGAGGGCTATGCGTGAAGCGTTCAGTGAATTCAAAAGTAAAATTCTATGTATCGACTTGACAGAAAATCCTAGGAAGTTCTGGTCTTACATTAAATCAGTAAGTGGCTCAAAACAGCATATCCAGACACTCCGAGATGATGATTGCATTGAAACAGAGCATGACACGCATAAAGCTGAAATACTAAACACCTTTTTCCAAAGCTGTTTCACAGAGGAAGACTGCATTGCAGTTCCTTCTCTAAATCCTCGCACAAACGAAAAAATGGCTGACATCAAAATAAGTATCCAAGGAATAGAAAAGCAACTGAAATCACTCAACAGAGGAAAGTCCATTGGACCTGACGGGATACCAATTCAATTCTACAGAGTACACAAAAGAACTTGCCCCCCTTCTAACAGCCATGTACCACAAGTCTCTACAGGAACGGAAGGTTCCAAATGACTGGAAAAGAGCACAGGTAGTCCCAGTCTTCAAGAAGGGTCATCGAGCAGATGCACAAAACTGTAGACCTATATCTCTGACATCGATCTATTGTAGAATTTTAGAACATGTTTTTTGCTCGCGTATCATGTCATTTCTGGAAACCCAGAATCTACTCTGTAGGAATCAACATGGATTATGGAAACAGCGATCGTGTGAGACCCAACTCGCTTTATGTGTTCACGAGATCCAGGAAATATTAGATACAGGCTCCCAGGCAGATGGCATTTTCCTTGACTTCCGGAAGGCGTTCGAGACAGTTCCGCACTGCCGCCTGATAAACAAAGTAAGAGCCTACGGAATATCAGACCAGCTGTGTGGCTGGATTTTAGAGTTTTTAGCAAACAGAACATAGCATGTTGTTCTCAATGGAGAGACATCTACAGACGTTTAAGTAACCTCTGGTGTGCCACAGGGGACTGTTATGGGACCATTGCTTTTCACAATATATATAAATGACCTAGTAGATAGTGTCGGAAGTTCCATGCGGCTTTTCGCGGATGATGCTGTAGTATACAGAGAAGTTGCAGCATTAGAAAATTGTAGCGAAATGCAGGAAGATCTGCAGCGGATAGGCACTTGGTGCAGGGAGTGGCAACTGACCCTTAAAATAGACAAATGTAATGTATTGTGAATACATAGAAAGAAGGACCCTTTAGTGTATGATTATATGATAGCGGAACAAACACTGGTAGCAGTTACTTCTGTAAAATATCTGGAAGTATGCGTGCGGAACGATTTGAAGTGGAATAATCATATAAAATTAATTGTTGGTAAGGCGGGTGCCAGGTTGAGATTCATTGGGAGAGTCCTTAGAAAATTTAGTCCATCAACAAAGGAGGTGGCTTACAAAACACTCGTTCGACCTATACTTGAGCGCTGCTCATCAGTGTGGGATCCGTACCAGGCTGGGTTGAGAGAGGAGATAGAGAAGATCCAAAGAAGAGCGGCACATTTCGTCACAGGGTTATTTGGTAAGCGTGATAGCGTTACGGAGATGTTTAGCAAACTCAAGTGGCAGACTCTGCAGGAGAGGCGCTCTGCATCATGGTGTAGCTTGCTGTCCAGGTTTCAAGAGGGTGTGTTTCTGGATGAGGTATCAAATATATTGCTTCCCCCTACTTTTACCTCCCGAGGAGATCACAAATGTCAAATTAGATAGATTCGAGCATGCACGGAGGCTTTCCGGCAGTCGTTCTTCCAGTGAACCATACACGACTGGAACAGGAAAGGGAGCTAATGACAGTGGCACGTTAAGTGCCCTCCACCACAAACTGTTGGGTGGCTTGCGAAGTATGAATGTAGATGTAGATGTAGTGCCTGTTTCACCACACACACTACCTGGATTCTCCCCCCCAGACACCAGTTTCTCAGAACTCTGCAGGTGGGAACTGGCACTACAACATGTCCTTGGTTCTCGCCACCCACCTGCCCTTCATTTACCTTAATTTCTTCTGTCTCGGCATTTCTTCACAGTAACTACTCCTTTCTTCACTCTGTTTTAGTTTCCTACATCTTTTATTTTCTGATCTGTCTATTTTTTGCTGTTCCCCTTCCACCTGCATTTCATAAAATGCACTTAGCTTTTCGCTCTCATTAATTTATACATGTAGTTTTTGGAATAATCTCTGCCTTCCATATTACCCTTTCTTCCACCTTTAAAATCTCAGGTTTTCAAATCTTGCCTGGCACAGTCCCCAATAACCAGCCTTTCCCTCTCATCCTGTCCAGTATGTCTCCCCTGACCTGCAGTTCTGAACGTCTTTTCCAAAATCTACCCCTTTTTACAAACCTCTCCAGTCCTTTTCCTTCACTCCTCTTCCTTCCCCTTCAACCCGTCTTCCAGACGAAGGAGCCACTGGTTCCAAAAGCTTGCAATAATATAACCTTCTTTTATAAGTACACTTTCCTGCCACCACTTGGTGAGTAGATTTTTATCCATCTGATTAGATTATATTGTCAAAAATTGATTATTTTCATTGTTCTATTACTATCTTGACATCATATTCTAATGTTTTGTTCCACAAGTCCGACAGGTTTTCATAGCAGTCTTCCCTTACTGCATCATTGTAGGTTATGTTGCAATATTAAAAACAAATGTTATTTACCAACTATCTGAATTGTTTTTATGCAAAAAGAGATATTTAAAACGATAGTTTGTGCAATCAGCACGTGTTGTACATAGGGGCAGTAGTGATGCAATTGAGGAGGCAATGAAAAAGGAAATGATGTCATTGTAGATGTTGATATAGATGTATACAATATCTGTAAAATATGGTCCAACTCAACCCTCCAATACCACTCAAATTAAGAGTACTTTTTTGCTAAGTAGTTTAATTTGCTGTTCAGCAGGATACCATCAAAGGAAAGACATTACAACTAAGTAACGAAAAGTTACGAGATTGTTGCTCAAGGAAACATATCAACAAGACACCTTCCTTTAAGCTTATTGGTTGGGGTGCATTAGCTGTACTTACTCCAGGTTCAACATCAATAGCAGTCTTCGGCCCAAGGTTTATTACACGGCCATCCCTCTTCAACATTAAGTTGAGACCTTTTTCACCTGCACTGCCACCTGAGAGAAATCCCAAACAAATAGACAAATTTAAGATCACATACTTTCTATGCACCCTTGAGATAAAATACTGCATAGATAAAAATGCCACAATTTTTAGAATAACAAAAAGCTCTTAGTATTATGAGTATTGGCACTGATTTCAAAATTCTGAATCAATTGTTTGCATACTGAACTTTTATCATTTTGAGTCAGGTTTTTGTGTGGTTTATCCAAATTGCTCTGGGCAAGTACCAGGTTGTTCCTACTAGAAGGTCAGGGCTGACTATCTGTGCAAATTGGCAAACTACATCTGTAAGTATGTAAATTTTTTTAATCCAATATCCTCGTAAAAGTGGTCCACAGATGAATAAAAATGCTAATATTTGTACTACACTGATCAACACATTTAACATAAAAGATGCATCACCTTGAGAAAAATCGTGCTACACTAAAGTATGATTAAAATATCTTTGTTAATGCTAAGTAATTTTAATACTAACTAAATTGCAGCTCCTAATATTCCTCAGCTTCCGATAATGGAGATGATCTAAACAATTGGTCTGACGGATTCTCTTGAAGAATGATAGTCACATACTATGAGTCATATTCAATTTAACTGTGTTTTCAGAACATTTGCTGAAATTTCAAATAACTCATTAATTTCCTTTGCCTATAGAGAAGGTATGAATCAAACTCTGAACATTTGTTTCCAACTGAGTGCGGCATAAGTTACCTTTTTATTTAATCAATATTACGCGAAGATGAGAAAGATATTTATTCTGTGACTGTGGTAGATTCCCATCTTCAAATCATTGTATGTCTAGAGTTGGAGACATAGCCAGTTGGGCACCCACGTGACCATATCTCACATTTTCTCCCTTCAATAATTAGCATTTTTTCCAAAATTCATTTTATTTCTAAGATAGACATTTTGTAACATGCAGCAGACACATGAAAAATTCAAATTCATAGTCAGGCTTAGTTCAATGTAACTTTATTACTAATATCTTTCATATGATTATTCTGAATAGAATGGTATAATTAGTTTGGCTACAGAGCATATTAATTATAAAAATCACTAACTGAAAATTATCATGCAGTACAATTGCAAATTTGGGGTGATCTAGGAGACCTATTGCAGTATAAGGACCTATACCATTCTTAAGTGCAATATTCCAGCTTCACAGTAACACAGTATTTTTCTTGAAATTAGTAACTTCCCACGTTAAACAAATTTGACATTCAGAGAGGCTGCCACTTTTCAATGTAAATTCTGGTGTAACTATTATGAGATTCCAAACTTTGACTACATACTTTTGTCCCCCCCCCCCCTTTTTTGTGTACAAAATGACAGAACACTGACTGATTACATCACTAATTAATCAATAATGTCATGTAATTCAATCTTATTTGCAATATGGTGTTCATTCATGTAAATGAGCAGATTCACATACCAGTAGAAAAACACTGTCCATGTATTTTTAAGATCACATTAGTTCTTTTACTTCATTTAAGACAGTAAATCCTGACCCAGCCAAATTTTAAAACATTATGTCATTTTCAAAATAACAGTCTATTTTCATGCCCCTCTTTATAAGACCAACAACTACCATGAAAGGGTTAGTTCTCCATAAGTCTGCAGTGAGTTTGTAATGGAGTAACACCTATGTTTGCCTATACGAAAAATATACCACTGTCAGTTCAGTTCATCAAACCAAAAAAGTGTACTGCCTTCACAATGTGTTACATATCCTGTCACTTATTATTCCACAATTAAGTGAATAATTATCAATAATTAATTTGCCTGTGAAATGGTAATGACTCTGATACAATGCATGAAGCTTTAATAATCAACTTGGACAATGAGGTTAGGCCACGAACAACAATGCACATTTTGTTCATTAGCTCAAAAGGAGAGTGTACCGAGTGATCTAATAAGTGACTATTTTGACTGCTAATTTGCAGCATGAAGACATTTGTGATTAATTAAATTGATGTTAGCTTACTGCACTCTTACTGTATTGTAAGACAAATGTACTACAATATGTAACTACATCTTTCTCTGTACTATGTTGGATTGTTTAAGAGACCAGAACTGGCCATTAACAGTAGTTCAGAGCACATAAAGGTGTTGTTAAAATGTCTTAACTTCAACTTTTGGTGAGGACTACATTACTGACAATAGCCTGTGTGCAGGTTGGTTGATTGTTTAAAACAGGGGTGGGGGGAGGGGGGAAGGGACCAAATTACAAGGTCATCTGTCCCTTGTTCCTAACAAAGCAATGCCACAAGTGCGAAAATAAAACAGACGAGACATATAACACAAAACAGAAAGAAAGGAAAAGCCACAAGAACAAAGAAAAGGCAACTGAGCCGCGCGTGGCTCGTGTTCGTGCCATATCTCATTTGACATCCTGTTTTTACTGTACTACCACCACCTCATTTTGTTAATTTCAATTACTGGTGTCACTGAGTTGCCACCTAGCCTGCACGTGAGCGGCAACAGCAGCGCTTATCGATATAAGCCCTGGCGTATTATCTTTGCTGACTGCTATTATTTCCCAGTTGTCGTGTGTCTGGAGTTAGTTCGGATCTGCCAGTAAGTTGGGAGGCGCTAACAGTGCAGTTCGGACCTGGCAGTGTTTGACTTAGGATGCGGCAGAAGTTCAGTCAGGGCGCAGCTACAGTGAGGTCCGGACAGCCATGACTCACCCCACAGTTGCCGATACATATCACTTGAGTGTAGACTACCTCCGTTGGTCGTCGGTCGGTCGTCTTTTCGGACAACATGTATGTTGGCTGGCGATCGCTTACGGGTTGCCTGCATGGACTGACTCATGATTCGTCAGTGTTATTTCCCAGTCACTGCTAGTAGTATCGTCTAGTCCTTCGTGCAAGTGTTCGTGAAACTGTGTGTAGCTTGTGATGTCAACTGCTCAGTTATTTTAGTGCTGTCTCCATGCTGGTGTGTGGGAGTCGGTTGGTTGGTGTGGAGCAGCGAGGAAATCTCCGCGGGGAGTAGTTTGGCTGGGCCCACTGGCGGTCTCTATGCAGTGTCAGAGTGTGTGGGGCTGTTCCCATTGCTACGAGGTCCGTGGCTGACCAACCCTGTACACGAAAGTTGAGTTTGCATTTAATTTACCAGCAAGTCAAGACCATTCACATTGTGCTGCTAGGTTCCCATTGTTGGCTGTTGGGACATTCCAGTGAGCAACAACATGTGTGATTGAGTTGGCGAAGGTTTAGCCACCGTCCGGTGAAGTCTAACTGTATTTGGTTATTTGCAATTGAAGTGCACCAACGGAATTTTCTGCCCTGTTGTCGCTAACTCCCGGCTACCCGCCTGGCTGCTGACGTAAATTCAGGCAGTGTCCTTTCCTCACTGGGTTGTCACTATCCAGCACGGTGTGTAGTTTGACAGCTTAATGTATGCTTGGTTGTGGGTGTCCATGCCTTTTACGTTTTGCACTGAACTCCCAGTTGTGTGCTGGTCGAGTGGAGCACAAGCTACCCTGTCAGTGGGTCCACTGACAGTCTGTTGGTTGGGTTGTCATCAGATCGAGAATGGTTGGGCCGACTGCCTGTCTCACCTAAATGAACGTTAGTATTTCAAGTGCTGGCTGACCCCCGAAACTTATGAGCGCTGTTAGCTGCACTTCCTTTTCTTATTTTCTGTTGTGTGTATTTGTATGGCTCATAGCCAATGGTTTTGAATTAAAGTTGAATCATTTTTCTTGGTGTTTTAAGTCATGGGCCTTCATCTGTTTTAAATTTAAGGTTCCTTGCTTGTCAAGTGTTAGATTGTTTGGGGCCTTCAGCCTAATTTAAGATAAGGCTTTTTTGTTTAAATTTATTTTACATTGAGTTTTGTGTCATGTGGCCTTCAGCCATTTTTAAATTAAGGATCTTTGTCTTTCGAGCATCAGACTGTTTGGGGCCTTCAGCCTAATTGAAGATACAGCTTTCTGCCTTGCGGTTTTCTTTTTACCTTGGGCCTTCAGCTATCTTTAAATTAAGGTTGTTGCTTTTCAAGCCTTAGATTAATTAAAGTGGTTGTGCCCTTAAAGCATAAGGCAGAGTGGTGTACTCAGCCAATAACTAAGTTCAAGAATTTGTCCTGTAATGTTTGGTCAAATAAATAAAGTTGTGTGTTCGAGTGTAACTGACAGCCGCTCATTTTGGCCCCTTTCCACAATTCCAACTACCTGTCCTGTCCTGCGGGTTTAGCAAGGTGTATCAGCAACAAACATTAAAAAGAACAAAAGAGGGCAAGAAAACAACAGAGAGATGCTAGAAACAGAAGAGAGTAAAACAAGAAAGCAGATTATAGTGGCTGGCCGACCACAAGAATAAAAAGGAAAGGCCAGCCACTTTGCAACACATTAAAAACTCCACCCCAACACACTAGGGTGGAGGACATGCACTAAAACTCAGGTCCAATAATAAAACCCGCCCTCCCAAATAAAACGTAAAACTAAATCAGCCAATGAGGTGTTGTCAGATAAAATGAGCGGCAACGAGCCCGGTAACCCAAGATTTCGTCGTTGGGCAGTCGAAGTGGGACAGTGCACCAGAATATGGGCCACTGTCAACAGGGCGCCGCACCGACACTGAGGCGGATCTTCATGGCACAAAATGTAACTGTGGGTTGCCAAGCATGGCCAATGCGGAGCCAGCAGAGGACAACTGATTCCCTGCGAGAAGCCCACATGGAAGACTTCCACACATTCATCGTCTCCTTAATGACATGCAGTTTGTTGTGCGTACTGTTATGCCATTCTGTCTCCCAAAGCCGTAAAACTCTCCAGCATACGTCAGAACGCAGGTCAGGTTCAGAGATGTCCATCTCCAGAAGTGGTTTCCGTGTAGCCTGTTTGGCCAGCCTGTCGCAAGTTCATTGCCTGGGATGCCGAAGTGTCCTGGGGTCCACACAGATGGAACCAGTCCCGGGGCATAGATGGACTCCTGGGCGGACGCCACCAAAGTATGGTGAGGGTAGCACTGGTCGATAGCTTGCAGGCTGCTCAAGGAGTCAGTACACAGAAGAAAAGATTCCTTGGAGCATGAATGGATATACTGAAGTGCATGAGATATGGCCACCAGCTCTGCAGTGAATAAATGCAACCACTGGGCAAGGAAGGCTGTTCAATATGGCCTCTGTGGATCAGCGATCGAGCCATCGCAGAGTCCTTATGGCCACGCAAAACGTCCCGGCGAATATTTGGCCTACAGCTACACCATGGAGATGTACGTGAATGGACCTCGAGTAGAGGTGGTGAAGGGAAGGACTCCAGTTCAGACACAAGCGATCGCATGCGAACCACAATCATTAGCCCTGACCTGGCTCGCCTATTTGGGAGGTGAACCGCCAAGGTTGGGAAACGAAGACGGTAATTAGGATGTCTAGGAGAGCAATGAATGTGTGCAACATAACTGGTGAGCAGTTGTGCATGTCTGATCTTCAATACAGGGACTACAGCCTCCACCAGTATGCTTGTCACCGGACTCATTCTAAAAGCTCCTGTCGCTAGTCTAACTCCACAACGGTGCAATGGGTCGGGCAAATGCAATGCTGAGGGTGCCGCCGAACCATAAATCACACTCCCATAGTCAAGGCGGGATTGAACGAGGGCTCTGTAGAGCTGCAGCAGCATGGAGCAATCTCCACCCCTGTAGGTGTTGCTCAGTCAATGGAGGGCATTGAGGTGCTGCCAACACTTCCATTTGAGCTGACACCGGGGCAGTGACAGGGAGTTGGGGAATTGGTCACTACCACACAGGTCGTCATGTACTCTCCAGTGGATGGATTGGAGAAGTCCTGGGCTGCAATTTGATAAATCAATGGCCGAGTAACTACCATGAGCCACAATGAAATGTGTGGCGGCCCCAGAATTTATAAATCAATGGCCGAGTAACTACCATGAGCCACAATTAAATGTGTGGCAGCCCCAGTATTTAAGAGGCAGAGATCGAACTGAGACAGTAAAGTTTTGACATCTCTGCCTCACCTAGTAAGCACAGTGCCACTGCACAAGGGATTGTGGGCATTAAAATCTCCCAAAAGTAGGAAAGGTTTAGGGAATTGATCAATCAGTGCTGCTAATACACTCAGGGGTACTGCACCATCTGGAGGAAGATATAAATTGCAGACAGTTATTTCCTGTGTTGTCCTTATTCTGACAGCCACAGCTTCAAGAGGGGTTTGAAGGGGCACAATGTTACTACAGACTGAGTTTAGGACATAAACGCGAACTCCACCTGATACTCAATTATAGTCGTTACAGTTCCTGTAATATCCCTTATAACCGTGGAGTGCAGGGGTCCATATTGCTGGGAACCAGGTTTCCTGGAGGGCAATGCAGATAGCAGGTGTAAAGCTTAACAGTTACCGTAGCTCAACCAGGTGGTGGAGAAAACTGCCGCAATTCCACTGGAGGACAACTTCATCGTGAGACTGGGGAAGCATGGGACATTCAATGAGGCTGTTTATGACTCAGAGCCACCTGCTGCCACCGAATTATTGCCTGAGCAGTCTATATCCATTGTGTCCGAGGGTCTGGTGAGATCCTCAGCAGACGCTAGGATCTCCACCCCCATCCTCAGCCACAGAGCTTGTAGGTAGCGGTGGTGTGGGTGCCACCTCAATTTCCTTGGTCTTGGGGGTCTTCTTTTTGGATTTCTCTTGTTGCTCCTTGGGTTTCCCTGTCTGGGAGGACTTCACTGGCTTGGTCTCCAGGACTGAGGATGAGCGTAAAGCCCTACGACCAGCTGCTTTTGAGCTCTTTAGCCACTGGCAGGTGTCATCTTTCCCACTAGCAGAAACCTGGGAAGGGAGTGACCCAAAGGGACCCCTTCTTAGCGAGAGACCCAAATTAGGTGGTGCAGGAGGAACAGGGAGGGAAATGCCCCCCCACCACCAAGGAGGCAGGTGTAGTCTTCAGGCTTTGAGAGGTGACTAGGGTTGGCAGAGCTGATGGTGCCAGAACTGTTGTAGCGGCAGTGTAAGACGATGTCATACATACAGGATGCAGGCGTTCAAATTTTCTCTCAGCCTCAGTGTAGGTCAGTTGGTCCAGGGTCTTGTACTCCTTGATTTTCCTTTCTTTCTGGAGAATCCCGCAGTCTGGTGAGCAAGGTGAATGGTGCTCTCCGCAACTGACACAGATGGAAGGCGGGGCACATGCAGTATTGGGATGTAATGAGCGTCCCCAATCTTGACATGTGATGCAGGAAGTACAGTGGGAAGACATATGGCAGAACTTCCAGCACTTAAAGCACCACATTGGTGGAGGGATATAGAGCTTTACATCACAGCAGTAGACCATCACCTTGACCTTCTCGGGCAATGTACCACCCTCAAATGCCAAGATGAAGGTACCGGTGGCAAACTAATTATACCTCAGACCCCTGTGGGCACGCTGCACAAAATTTACACCTTGCCACCCTAAATTGGTGCACAGCTCATCCTCAGACTGCAAAAGAAGGTTCCTGTGAAATATGCTGCCCTGGACCATATTTAAGCTCTTATGGGGTGTGATGGTTACAGAAACATCCCCCAGCTTGTCACAAGCGAGTAACGTCTGTGACTGGGCAGAGGATGCTGTTTTGATCAAGGCTGACCCAGATCTCACTTTGGACAATCCACCCACCTCCCCAAACTTGTCCTCTAAATGCTCAACAAAAAACTGAGGCTTCATCATCATGAAAGATTCCCTATCAGCTCTCTAAAAAACAAGGTACTGGGGCAAATAAGATCCGCTGCCATCCTTAGCCTGATGTTCCTCCCATGTTGTGGCCAGGGAGGGAAACAATTTGGGGTCCTATTTCTGTGCACTGAATTGAGCTTATAAATGCTTAGAGACTGCTGGTGTTTCACCGCCAGCAAGATATAATGGACTACACTTCATTGTGTGTCAACCACTCTGATGCCACCCCCTCCAACTAGGGGCCCTCCCCACGAGTGCCACCCAGCCGCAGCAAAGGCCACCTGGCAGGATGGCCATTGCCTTGAGTCCCAATGCCCCAGGGGGATGGGCATCTACCCCTTGGCATATGTGGGGAGTTAACAGTGCAGGCATCAGCAGAGCAATCCCTGTGTAGTCACGGGGCTACAACCAACAGGGTACATGGCAGCCCCACCACAACGGACTGGCTACCATGCTGGATATCAGGTGCAAAGAAATCCATAGTCCTTGTCGATGCAGAAAGCGACACTGCATAGTGCATGGTGGAAAACGCACCCAGGAAGGTGTCCTCACCCAAGAGATGGAGAATGTACAGGACTGCAATGCCAAGATGAGAAAGTGGGCTAAAGATCTCAATGCACGATGTACATGACGTACCATGTAAGGCGCCCTTCCCCAATTGGCTCGCTCTTCAGGAAAATTTTGAAGAGTGGAGGTCAAACCCTACAGGTGACCATCACAGAAAGGCCAAATTGTGTGAAACTCCTTTTAGTTGCCTCTTACAACACGCAGGAATACCTCGGGCCTATTCCTACCCCCAGACCTGCGGCGGCGGGGGGGGGGGGGGGGGGGGGAGTGCAGGTAAATCTGCTAGGCTACAAGTGGAGGAACTTTTATTATCACAGGAAGTGGTTAGAATACACAGTCAGATCACAAATTTAGGGGTCCAATAAGACTCTATGTACAGGATATTTTGCTATGGCTTGGCTGGGGGTTTTTATGTTAGCCCCGCTATTACAGGGTGTATATGGCGACAAGGGAAAAAAATTCCCGCATTTTTCCTGGATATCCCGTTTAAAAAATATGCTTTTTCCTGAGTGAAAATACACTTTTTCCGTGCTAAGTGACAGTAGGTTTTCTGCAGATTTTCCCTCGAAACTGTAAAACTTATCAATCCTTTGAATGGTTAAAGTTTTATACACTCGCATAGAACTTCCCAGAAAAAAAGAAAAGAAAATACTGGGGAGTGAATTTTGGAAAGACTTTTAATGAAAAAAAAGGAGAGAAGTTTTGGAAAGACCTTTGATTTGCAGCAACATATACACTGCATATCATCATATTATGAAAGTATAAATTTGAATTGCACCAAGCACAACGCGTTAGTTTCCAGAGCGTTGAAACCGAGGTTGTGATGTCCTTTTGTAAGCCAATCATATCTCATGCCACATGATCTCGCCAGCCAACGACAGCAGATATTCAGAGGTTGTGATGTCCTTTTGTAAGCCAATCATATCACATGCCACATGATCTCGCCAGCCAATGACAGCAGATATTCAGAGCAAAGGACACATGTTATTCTCAGCCAATAGCAAGATCACTGGTTACGTAGCACGAAAACACAAAGAGGAAAAGTTAACGGTTTACATTAATGTACACAGTATAGCTACAAGAAAAGCTTTTCGAACCACCGTTTGCAATACTACCCGGAGACTGTTAGAAATAGGTTCGATTTACCAGTTGCCAGAGCGCTCCACAAAACAGGCATTATTGTGCGTGTGCAGCTGCAGTGGTGTTGGAAGCCTGCATGTTCGTATGCGATAAAGCACTAAGAGAGCTTACATTACGCCATAAAAGAAACAGGGCATCAGAGGATACTCCCAAAAGCATCGGAATTTCGTAAACCATCCTAAAATGCATAATTCAGCTTGAAGTGCACATTGGTTTTTTTCCAGATTCACAGTGAAGTAGGTCCCATCTGATATTAAGCTTTTCAGTGTGGTTTTTGGGATGTAAATTTTCTCGGAGTACCAGTACTCTACGATATCATTTTTGGTTCTTCATTATGGCATAATGCCATACATGGCAGAGGATGATAACGTGCACTTGAAATTCAGCTAACAGTAGGAACTAGCCAATACTATGGAATGAAACACTTCGTTTCAAATAAAATGACTGCCCCAGCGGAAAGATTAATAAACCCAAATTTCTTTAGCAAACTTGCAAAAGCAGCTTCACTGTTCTACAAGATGATTAATGCTTGACTGCCAACAATTTGGAAATAAAATAAAATCAGAAAACTGAAACTAATAATATATTTTTGCCCTCCATAATTATATGAATGTATTTTAATTCACTTGATAGCTCCCGCCCACAGAAATCTGTTTTGTTTTCAATTGACGTGGGAGCTGTAAATGAAGAGAAGCAGCAAAATCACTTAACGCAAACACGGGTCAAGAAGAGACTAACCCCCTCCCTACAACAACTCGCACAACTCTGCGCATGCGCGTATCTGGCAGCTAGGGCTCACGAGAAAAATTTTTCTCGTTAGCATCTGGCTGCTTGCTGCTACTGCCAATACAGCTAACAGCCACACTTCAAGTAGCGGGAAACGAGAGAAGGTACTGCTCATACGCGAGTCAACAGCACATGTGCATCAGCCCACTGGAACTGGTCAAACGAACCTAGTGTGAACAGTTGTGATGTCATGCTCATAGCAAGCAGTTTATTGTTACGAAGAATTACATAGTCTTCGCCCTGTGGCCTTTGACCTTTTTTTGCTATTTGCAGACGCTTGCGCGTGCATGGTGTTTTGTTGTTATAAATTGCGCATTTTCTTTGCCACTTATTCCCCCCCCCCCCCCTCTCATGTTTATATTTTATTGCTGCAGTATCATTCTCCAGCAGCAGGATACAGTAACATTCTTTGCTAGAGAACCAATTCTTACCAGTCCAAATTACAGAAATTTAACTGAAAGCTAAAACAATGAAAAATTCACGGAATTCCAAAAAATTCCCGGGTTTTTCCCAGTTTTCTCTCGGATGAAAAAATTCCCCGAGTTTTTTCCAGACTTCCCGGTTGTCCCTGGTCGTATACACCCTGTATTATGAATGGTTCACCTGAGCTAAATTAGCAGAACTGATCCATCTAAAGTTAGAACTTGTAATTTGGAAGCTGGAACTACGTAAATTAAACCCAATTCACATGCATAAACAGCGGAACTGACACACACTGTTCAAGATAGAACTGCAGAAGTAACATCGTGTTATGCACATTATGAACCTCCTGAAACTGTTTATTTATTTTTAAGAGTCAACAGGTTTTGATAACAACAAAACTGTAAACTTTTACTATACTGAATAAGAGAATTGAAATAAGGAGGTGCCCACATCCACATATTGTCATAAAAAAATCAGTCATATGGTTCCTACATACAACAATGTATACCTCCAGGATATATTGTGTGCTGTAACGTACCAGCCATGCCATAGGGTGCGAACACCCTGCGCTCAGTGAGGACGGAGAGTGTCATTGGCCTCCTGAAGAGCAGCTCCCTCACAACACCATCACCTCCCCTGTGCAGGCCTGCACCTCCGGAACCTTCGCGAAGGCAGAATTTTTGCAGCACCACAGGATAGCGTCGTTCCAAGATTTCGGCATCTGTAATTCGTGTGTTGGTCATGTGCGAGTGTACACCGCCTCGGCCGTCCCAAGTGGGTCCCTGAAATTGAAGATTATTCTCTGAAATATTCTAGCAATGTCTGTCAATAAAAGTAAACAGCCACGATGCACGATGCACCATCTGATTGATATGAACAAATTTTGAATATTTTGCATTTGAAAACCAATCACAGAATGAAAAACGTTTCATCCATAGACTTAGATTCATATATTCTAATACATCTACAAGAAAGGGACTCCCAGTTTTGAAAGCTTGAATTTTACTCATAATTTCCAAATAACTTTAGTTCTCATTGTATGTCTGTTCAGGTTATTCTGCCTGATCAGGAAAGATATTTGTCACCTCCATTGAACCTAACACATTAACAAACAAGTTTTTGTGCCTTTTATTAGCAAAATATCCTAGCTTTTACCGAGTGATCTACCACTAGTTACTCTAGTGTTAAACATTTAATTACTTTTGTACTTTTAGTTTCACACGCATGGGATAATAATCAAGTACAGCTGATATATACCAGCAACCTAAGACCATACAGAGCTCCCATTAATTGACTCGTACTTTGTTGTCAGTCTGAATAACAAACAAAACCAATTATGTGAAATAAGAATAATAAAAAATAAATAAGAAAGTTGTACCTCTAAATGTAGTTGCATGTGTAGAACTAAAAATTTCAGTAATATAAATATTAGCACTATTCATGTGTATATATATAATCTTGAAATCTGACTTGTTCCACATCGTATTGATAAAATAATTGTGAAAATGATCTACAGAACATAGCTAAACTAAACTACACTACACTAAACCTCTTATGCACAAGCAGTCCACAGATCACTGGAAGAAAAGATTCATACTCCAGCAACTCAGAAGACGACTGTAGCTCCCCCTACAGATGATTTTTTTATGAACAAATCCTTATCGTGCGAGAATGAGGTTAGTGGTGTGACAAAAATTCCCTTAGGTAACTAGAGATTTCACAAAATACAGAACTCCATTTTCTCAGAGTTCTGTGCATTACAGATCACTGGCTTAATATGGACCAAATTGTCTCTTTTTCTACACCAGGGTACGTGCTAGAAAATTATTTCTGTAGAAACAGTTATAAAAATTGAGGTACAGTAACTTTCATCTATCTGGGTCTAAAAGATAAATCTATTACTAGGTTTCATCATCTCAGTGCAGAAAGGCACATTGAGCTGGCACTCATTGAAGTCAGTGAGGCAAATACAGTTATAGCACGTATTTATCGCTCCCCAAACAGAGATTTTGAGTCAATCCTCAATAAGCTTGAATATGTACTAAACAGGCTCCATCTAGACAAGAACCAGTACAATAAAAGATCTACTGCTCAACCTCACAGATACTTTTAACTTAAAATGGACTATGACAACACCAACAAGACTCTAAAGAACAACTGCCAATACCCTGAATCAGATATTAGTGAATATAAACTGCACTGCAAAATGTACAAGTACAAGCCTTACAGATCACGAAGCTCAAGTTGTTACCCTACAAAGCTACTTGAAGCCAACGCAAAACTACAAAAGAACTGTAACAGCATGGAAATTCAATACACATAATATAGAAACATTCAATTTCCTATTATCAAAAGAAAAGTGGGGAGAATATCATGTGTCAAAATCTCAAGCGCGATGGAAAGAGAACTACTCAGATAAAGGAAAAACAATATTATATGCCCTACTTCTGAACAGCTACATTCAGAAATACATTCAAATCTACAAAAGACTGATATGCCAAAGAAGAAAAAAACAATGATAAGTTCATAATAGAGTCAGCCAAGAAGTATGGACAGCAATAATGAAGGAAACTAATATAGTGCCCCTAAAATGGAAAATATCATTCTGAACAAGAGTTTAACTGATCCCCAACACGTCAAAAATCTTTTCAGCTGTTACTATACAGATATCCCAAATAATTTGACAGTCAAAGACAAAACAGATACTAGAATGAAACAGAAAAACAAAGTGCAGTCATGTTCCTCTTCAATCTATGTTTGTGAAGCAACTCCAGATGGAATCATCCATGTTGCATGAACTCTTAAGATAATGTCATCAGGAATTGATGGTATCCAGACTGCATCATAAAGCAATGTATCAAAAACATTTCTGTGTCTCTTACAAACATAGCCAATTCATCTTTTCTGACAGCACATTTCCAGACAGTTTAAAAATTGCTAAAGTGGTCCCTATTCATAAGAAAGGAGACAAATCAAATGCAAAAAACTATAGACCAATTGCTTTATTATTCGGCTTTAGCAAAATCATAGAAAAAATAATTTAATAGGTTAGTGGAAGTTTCAGAGAAAAACAAAATGCTCACTGATACTCAGCAGGGATTCAGGAAAAATAAATCCACATCTTGTGCCATCTATGATTTTATACAAAATGCCCTGGAAACACTGGACAAAAAACAAAGTGCCACTGGCATTCTTTTAGACTTAAGTAAAGCCTTTGACATACTGGACCACAACACACTGTTGGACAAGCTCCAAGTATATGGCATTACAGGAACTGCATTAAAATGGTTCACACTGTACTTGACAAACAGGAAACAGAAAATGCAAATAAAACATGAACTAAAGGAAAATACTAAGATATATTTCTAAGATGAAAAAAAAACAAAAACAAAAAAAAAGATGACTCTCAGGGATCCATTCTTGGGCCAATCCTCTTGCTCCTGCATACAGGATGTAGAATTGATAGTCAATATTCAGGGATATGACAGGAATGACCATTTGAAACAAAAAAGGCAAGTAAACATGGGGTCTAAAACACATACCTTAAGAGCTATTAGCAATTCTTGATCTTTGATACTGTGAAACAAATCTCTTCTACTGCAAGCTCTTTGCTTTCCATATTTTGGCAAGTGGCAGTATGGACCAAAACAAGAAAAAATGTCCAGTAAACATGTGCTCTAAAATGCATACCTTAAAAGTTATGAGCATTTGTTCATTAGAAGAGTTACGTTTCAAAGTAGTGAAGATGAAAAAGTACTCATATTTCTTGGGTTACTGTTTTCCTTTTGTGTTTGTTCTGTATCCCATAATCTGGAAACTTTTTTTGTATGAATGAATATTACTCGGTAAAATGTTATTTCAGTGCAGTACTCTCACTGTAAAAATTTAATATATGATGAATGTTTCTAAACAATTGTTCCCCTATGCTATAACCAGGGACAAAAAAATTAACATATAAAAGAAAACAATTAAATGACAGTGATTTTAGTTGGTCACTAGTGGTGCAGAGAATTAAACTATACTTACAGCCCCAGCACCTCCAGCAACTGTCTCGTAATATCCCCAGCCCTCTTCACCAAATGTAACATTGTTCATGCAGCCTTGAGATGCTGCACACACCTGGAATGCTTTTAGAACAACATCTACAATTCGCTGCGATGTTAACACATTTCCACCAACAACAGCAGCTGTGTCTGAAGGGTCGAGCATGGAGCCAGAAGGTATAACAGTTTTCACTGGATTCAAGCACCCCTATTGAGAACAAATATGTGGATATGAAAATATATGCATTACTTATTTATTATGCAAAAGAAGAGTAAAATATCAAAAACACATGTGTCATCATAAATAAAGGGTAATTTCAGCCTTAATTTTCTTCCATGTGTTATTAAATGCATTCTAAATAAAATAATGGGTAAGAAAAGAAGTAAATTTTGTGGAATTGTTACATCACTGAATTACTTCTTCAGCCCAATATCAAAGTTTTTCTTAATACAGTTTTTCATATAATAGGTATGGAATCACCCTTTTAAAACAAAAATATGTCAATAAACAGAAATTTAAACCCAAGCAGTATGGGATGGGAGAGGGGTAAAACCAACATGGCGGCCATTTTGGAAGCCTCCATCGTGGCTGCAACTCTTAATTTTTAAGATCATTAGGGGGTTGTGTGACAAATCAGACAGATACAGAATTACATGAGAAAAACAATGGTGCCTTTCCATTCAACATAGCTTTGTCCATTCTCAAGTTTTGTCACATTTTGTCCAGAACAAGGCAAATGCTGGTGGTAACACACAAAGGCTACAGGACACACTCAGCATGTCTTAAGTTGGCTGTCATCCACAACATCCATTCCTCATACATGCACATGCACCAGTATGCAAGCACATGCTTCAACAATCCAGTCCCTAAGGTTTATAAGCTTTCCAAATACTGCACACACAACTGCCATCACATTCTGCCCCCCCCCCCCTTTCCCCCTCTCTGTGCCGCCCCAGAGTAGAAATATAATTAACTTAAATGCAAGGAATATGACAGACAATCTACCAGATGTCTACAACCTATACATCTCTGCAAAACCTGCATATCCAGGAATGCCTGGACAGCTAGCCCATAATCACGTGGGCCATCACAATGCTGTAACAAAGTTGAAAATGTCCAGTCTTCAGACAGCAGCGATGGCAGCACATCTTTTCTAACAATTGCAGGGGACTGGTCTGCTGTCAGTGTATGCTGAACAATTAGGGGCCCAACAACACAAGAACAGCATATCGCACACTAAACTATCACTTTTGATGCGCCAACTACGTTCAAAGGATCCATGGAGTGAGGGTTGACATCTGACCAGTATCTGTGGTTCTGTTTATTTACCTCTCTATCCACAAACAGTACATTATAGGAGAAATGTCAGTTTTTCATCTAGCTTTTGAGTCACCAAGCCCACCAAATGACAAAGACAATCTGAATAATCCGTAATGGGATGTCACATTTTCATTTTGTAAGAGTGTGATTTTCATGTGGCCAAAATTCGCATCACTGGTGTACAGCTGACCCAACTTGTGATGAGTATTGCACTCCAAAGTCTTACTGAACAATGTTAGAATAGCATTTGATGTTGATTCAACTTTAGCTATTTTAAATTATCTGGCTTTCAGTTTGTTTGCAAGAGAGCCAGTTTCACAGAATTTTGAGAGACGTTTCACTGCAACACAACAGATAATGATGGATGGTTTCTCTGAGTGGCATTGATTGAAATTCTTGGTGGTAGTATGAGTGATTCTCTCTTCTGAAGTCAGGACAATCTCACAGTGTTTGGCTTGTGTTAAGACCATTAAATTTTAGTGCATTGCACTGCATTAGCTGATTTTGTAATGTAGCAAAAATCAGAAGTACTGTAGCAGCAGAACTTAAGACTGTACTAAGTGACCGCTTTGGCTAGTGTTATATTAATCATGAGATAGACAAAAATTGTCTGAAGATGGACAGGGACACTGTTTATGAGTGCAGGAGGAATTGGTTACTGTCCAAAAATAGCTGGAATCTGTGTTGGACATGACCTACAAGCTTTAGGCTGCAGCCCTGGGCTGTGGTGGCACTGGGGCACCATGAGACAAATCCTCTGGTACCTCTAGAGCCTATAGTGTCATCTGGACTCCCTAGTGTTACAGTACCTCCCGATTCACCTGTCCTGGCTGGCTGACACTTACTTGCAGTGAATTCAGAACAGTGGCAGAGTCATAAATTTTTGGGTGGAAGGATAAATGGGATGCAGCTGCTGAGCTGTGTCGTCGTCGACCCCCCCCCCCCCCCCCCTCCTCTGCACATCAAAACCAGGTCTGTGAGATTGCTCACTGCTGAAAGTATGTCTGACCAAGCAGGAGACACTTTGTCTGTTAGGACAGAGGCCAATCTTCCTGAAAGATAGGAGCAAGTGCAGAGTGTGAGATTGTTTGTTATTGGGAGCTCTAACATTAGGTTGGTGATGGTGCCCTTAGGGAAATAGCAGGCAGGTAAAGAAAGAAGGCCAATGTCTGCTCTATTTGCCTGATACTGGGTGGAGGGAGCCCTGCTGTCAGCAATTGCACTGAGTGCACACAGCTGCAAATTGTGCCTCCTACTGGCATGAATGACATCTAGTGCATGTATTCAAAGGCCCTACTCAGTTCCTGCAGGCATCTGGCTTCTTAGGTAAAAACACCTCACCTTACTTCCCAGGTGGAGGCAAAGCTAAGTGTTTTGCAGCACCGTTCCCAGAATCTATCACAGGCTTTTGATTTGGATCCAAGTGGAAGGTTTAAACCAGAGGCTCAGATGATTCTGTGATGATTTTGGATGCAGATTTCTTGATCTCCACTATCAGTTGGATAATATTAAGACATATCCCCCCCCCCCCCCCACCTCTTCATTTGTACGTCCGACCTAATGAACAAAATTCTGAAAGCATGGAATATCAGACCAGTTGTGTGGCTGTACTGAGAAGTTTCAAGCAACCAGAACACAGCATGAAAGAAATATTCAAGTGCAAAAGTAGGTTCAGTCATGCCCCAAGGGAATGTTATAGTATCTTTACTTTTCACAACATACAGAAATGACCTAATGGATAATGTCTGAAGTTCCACAATGCTTTTCGGAGATGATGATGCTTTTGTATACAGAGAAGTTGTGACACTAGAAAACTGTAGTAAAATACAGAAAGGCCTACAGAGGACTGATGGTTGGTGCAGGGGCTAGCAGCTGATCCTCAACATACACAAAGATAACATGTTAAACATAAAAAGGCAGAAAAAATGATTATTGAATGACTACGTGATTGAAGACACTTACTGGGTGCAGTCACATCTATAAAATATCTAGGAGTAGGCACATAGAGTGATTTAAAGTGGAACAACTATATAAAACAGATCACAGGTAAGGCACCCGCCAAACAGATTCATTGGAAGAATCCACAGGAAGTGAGGTCCATCCACACAGGAGGTAGTTTACAAAACCCTTATTTGACCAACACCTGAATATTGCTGATCAGCCTGGAATCGGTACCATAGAGGATTGACAGAAAAAAAAGGAGAACATCAAAGGAAGCCAGTACATTTTATTACAAGTTCATTTAGCTAGCTCAAAAGTTGTCACAGAGGTGCTCAACCAGTTCCAGTGACAGATGCAGCAAGAGAGGTGCTCTGCATCAGAATATGGTTTACTGCTAATGTTCCAACTGCATACAGTTCTAGAAGAATAAATCAGTACATTGCTTGCCCCTCTGTGTAGCTTGTGAGAAGACCATGAAGTGAAATTATTGAGATCTGAGTTCACACAGGGGCTTACAAACAATCTTCCTGCCCCCATGAACCATTGCAACTAGAACAGGGAAGGGATGAAGTGACAGTGGTTCACAAAGTAAGACTTGTCACATACTATAAAGTGGTCTGCAGGCTGTAGATCAGGTTTCATGCTACCCATAAGAATGGCATACTGGTCATTACTATAGAATGAATAAAGCTATGCTCTAAGGAAAGGCACCATTGTTTTTCCTCTTGTAGTTCTCTATGGACCCATTTCCATTTCAAAATTACAAGTTGCATTCAAGATGGCAGCCTCCAAAACAGTCAAAGACTACCCATCAATAGGAAAAATTCTCATCATAATGAAATTTTAACAATACCACACACAGTTTTTCTTCAAAAACTATACAATTATAAGACAGAATTACCTACCAGTACTTTAGCATTGCCAGTTGATCCACATAAAAGTACACTAAATTCTCCTGGTTATCAGTACTATATGTTCTTTCCTTAGAGCGAAAAGAGGGATAGGAGACAATGATCAAAAAGCGAGGGGGGAGGGGGAGTGGTCATCAGAGAGACTGGAATTACATCCTATGTTCATCTGATTCTCATTCTAGTTCCAGAAGAGAAAATTTTAAATAATAATTATTTACCTAGTCACCAAGCAGATTCAGAATGTTGACAACAAAAACTGGTACTTAGAATAACAAAAAAGCAAAATTATATGAAGTTTTATTGTGAGTCAAATTGTACTCATAAATCTCATACCTGATTAAGAGGGACATCATGCCCAACCATACAGCGTAGGCAATAGATGAGAGCAGACAGAGTTATCGCCCTGGGGGCATTGCAGTTCCCCCATACTTCAGGCCCGGTACCACTGCAAAAGTAACATTCCATTCATACCAGGTTAAGAACTTAAGGAAGAGAAATGTTCATACATTCACTCTCACTGTAAATGTAACCTCACTCAAAGTGAGCACTCAAGAGTGCAAGGAAAGCAACAAGTACAGGGGCAGTAAGAGGCAATTATTCAACACAGAGACTATCAATAAGAGTGTTTATTTTGTTATTAAGGGGTATTAATTGTATGCATCCATACAGTCTTGTTTTTACCAAGATGTTTCTCACATTGTGACTCTCAAAATGTTGTACTGTTCAACTTCCCTTTGTGAATCAGTGCACTGTTCACATTTATGAATATTTGTGCAATTCTTCAAAAAACGGAAAGTCCAGGTTGGAATATCAACAATATTATGAAAAAGATAGATGGCTATTCACCGTAAAGATGGCACATGGAGTTTCAGACAAGCACAGAATAAAGACGGTTACACACTGAGCTTTTGGCCAGACCCTTCTTCAGAAAAGAAAACGAGAACACATTCAAACAAGCAAGCACACTTCATGCTCACATGACTTTTACCACCAGCAGCACTGACCAGAATGTGACTTGTCACGTGAATAGCAATCTGGAGTGGGGTGGGGTGGGGAAGTAGGAGGGATAGCAGGGTATGGGTGGGGGGAGAGAAGTCTGGCAGGACATGCAGGAACTACAGACTGCCCATCACAGGCTGGGTCACTTGTGAAATCAGCCATGTTATATACCAGTTCTGTTGCAACAATTACACAGCTTTTTATATTGGTATGGCTACCAACCAGCTGCCCAAAAGGATGAATGGCCACAGACCAACTGTGGCCAAAACAAAGTAGACCACCCTGTGGCACAACATGAAGCTGAACATAACACGCTAAATTTTAATGACTACTTCACAACCCATGCCGTCTTGATCCTCCCCTCAACCACAAGATTTCAGAACTTTGCATATGGGAGTTATCCTCACAACAAATTCTCTACTCCAGAAATTATCCTTACTTCAACCTACAGTAACCTACTGTCCCCACACCCTCCACCCAACAGTTTTCTGCCCCCTCATCCTACCATCTCCTCCCTTTCCATATTCCCTTGCCTTCATTGTGTGCCCCTCTGTCAATGTACCCACCTGCTCTTTCCCCTTCCCTGCTTCTCTCCTTTCCCACTCCCTATATTTTCCCCCACACTCCAACCCCCAAACCTGCACCTGGCAATCTCTAGTCACCACACACCCTGCCAGACAGCATTCTTCTTTCCCCCACCTGTCTTCTACTATTCCTCCCCCTTCCCCTGCCCACTCCGAATTGCTGTTCACACGACAGTCACATTTCAGTCGGAGCTACCAGTGGTCTGTGTGTGTGTGTGTGTGTGTGTGTGTGTGTGTGTGTGTGTTTCCTTTGCTGAAGAAGACTTTGGCCTAGTGCTGTAATGTGCAACAATATTTTTATTGCACCTCTCTGCAACTCAGTAAGCCATCTTTACTATTGCAACTAAATGAAGGCAGTCTATATTGTGCCATAAGCATTTCACTTCTTTTTAATTGTGAAGCATATTCAGTGGCAGTTTGTGATCTGATTGGTGTACTGATGCAGGTGCCATCCTGGAGTTGCACATAGTTGGTGTGTGTAACTAAGCTGTCCAATTTTTGGCATTTTTTAACAAATTTTTATTTTTAAACAGCCTCTAACAACCCAGCTATTTAGCCAACTACATTATTATTTAATACTTTCCAAATGACATAATTAATTAATATTTTAACAAAAAGGGATAGCAGGATACGTATAGTGGAAGAGAAGACAGTGTCTGACAGAGCATGGGGGGGGGGGGGGGGGGGGGGTCTAAAAGGCAGCAGGACAAAGCTGCCAGGCGCAGTGTTGGGAGGCTGTGAAGGAGGGGATGGGGAGCAGAACAGGAGAGGAGCAGAGACGGCAAAAGACCAATGGGTGCATTGGCAGAGAGCAGTGCCCAATGAGGGTAAGAGGACATAAATTGGGAGGATGTGACAGGACAGAGGGGGGCAGAAATTAATGGGTGGAGGATGTGGGACCTCAACCTAGGACAGCCTATTGTCCCCATACCCTCTACCCAACAGCGTCTGTCCCATCTGAAGTATCACACCCTTCCAATTCACATCCTTTTACCTCAATGTGCACTACTCTCCGCAATGCACCCTCTCTTTAACTGCCCTCTCTGCTCCTCTCCTTTTCTAATCTCTGTTCTACCTCCCCTCCACAACAG
This sequence comes from Schistocerca americana, assembly GCF_021461395.2. Taxonomy (NCBI): domain Eukaryota; kingdom Metazoa; phylum Arthropoda; class Insecta; order Orthoptera; family Acrididae; genus Schistocerca; species Schistocerca americana. The sequence goes on from NC_060124.1 coordinate 535,821,830, forward strand.
CCTACAAAGCTGTGCCTGGCCACCTTGTCCTACCACCTTATAGCCTTGCAATCTCTCTGAGACACCACTCCTCTTTTCCCCCATCTGTACCCTGCTATCCCTCCCCCTTCCGTGTCCCATTCTGGACTGCTGCTTTCATTCCACATTACAAGCGGCAGTCTGGTGAATGCAGCTGGAGATAGTGGTCATTTGTGTGTGAGGTGTGCATGCTTGTGTGAATGTGTGTGTTTTCCTTTCTTTTCTGAAGAAGGCTTTGGCCAAATATCAGTGTGTTGTAACTTCCTTTTTATTATGCCTATCTGCTGCTCAGTGTATCATCTTTATGCTGAATAGCAACCTATCCTTCTCGTAATATTGTTTCTGCAGTCACAATTTGGAAGGTTCATGAAGAATGGAGGTTTACTCTTTTTTTACACTTTTTTACACCTTTTTTCTTTTTTTTCCGGGATTAATGCTTCAAATCATTCTTGCCATCATAGTGGAGAAAATTATCCACTAAAATAACCGACTGAAAACACATCAAGCAGTTGGTAAAGTCAAAGCATGTCAATCTGTTGGAAATAATTCTCTTTGCACTGACCTGCAGAAGAAGGTGCTATATGCAAAACAATCTGAAGGAAATTTGAGTAGCTTGGTAGGATGTTTACATCAATTCAGTTTCTAGCCAATTGAGTCACGAAGGAATTTTATGTACAGCACTTCATGTTCCAACTGTTGGAGGTAAAGGATCTCAATCTTAGAGATGGGATGCAAGAAATTACTGTCACAGAATAATAGTGCTATTACTACAGGAGCTGTACTTAAAAGATGTGATTACGTAGGAACAGAGCAGGGATTGAAGGAAAACGAAAAGACAGAAGTATTTTTAAGTGATGTGTAGCAATCACAGAGACTGATTGTTATGGGAAGATAGCTTTCATGCCAAGGCCAAGCAGGATACATGAAAAATGTGAAGTTAGATTTTTGTTACAGCAAAAACTTATTTTCTGAATTGGTGGAGACAGAATGAGAAATTGTTCACTGTGGAACAGCTAGGAAGCTGAATGTGCTAAAAGCGGAATCAAAAATAAAACAATAAAGCAATAATGGATTCTTTTTTATAAAAGTTATTTTCTGGTTTTGGGCATGGAAACTTCCTCTGCCAACCTGCTTATGGGTCACTCAACAATTCACACCACTTGTCTAGTTCAGATTCACTGAAAACCAGGAAGTCCAGGATGGAATAAAAACAATATGGAAAGGACAGATTGATAATTGGTATACACAAATGGCATCGAGTCACAACAGGCACAATGAAAAAGAAAGCTAGAAATATTTCAGATTTTGGACAAAGTTCTTCTTCAGAGGTAGAAAACATACATACATTCACACAACAACAACAACGATGACGACGATGACACCTCACACACAGATCGCAGCCCTGTCCCCGGGCACTAAGGCCCAAAGCAGCTGTGACTGATGTCAGTGACAATCTATCTGACATGGGTAGTGGAGGCAAGGAAGAGACGTGAAGCAGGAAGGGGGAGGAAAAGCAGGGTAGGGGCAGGGGAAGATGTTTGTGCTGCCTGTGGCAGGATGCAGGGACAGCACTGGGAGGCTGCACTTGGGTGGGTAGGGGAGGGACAGCATGGTAGAAATCTGCCTCCCCCTCCAACACCACACCTCTCCTTTACCACCGCTACCTACCCCAGTTAGACTGCTGCTCAAGTCAAACACAGCAACAGTAGGGCCTTAGGGCCCAGGAATAGTGTGTGTGTGTGTGTGTGTGTGTGTGTGTGTGTGTGTGTGTGTGTGTGGTGTTCTGCTTTTGAAGAAGTGTTCTGTCTGAAAGCTGAAAAATTTCTAGTGTTCTTTTCCTTGTCTGCAAGTCAACACCTCTTCTCTATAGTGTGTAGTGCTCTATCCTTCCCATGTTGTTCAGATTCACTGAGGACATTTTATTATCTAGATTCATGGGAAGGCCTGTGTCTCTGTGTCTGCTTCTCCCTACCTAAATGTCCAGATCCAAATCATCTTCCCTTGATCATTCAATTACGTGAGCCGCAGTCCCTGATGTCCATGCCAATCTGTCAACTGACTCAACAATGCCCATGTCCATATGAAATGTACCAATCATAAACAATATTTCTATTTTGAGAGCTGTCATTGATCCCATGTCAATAGGCCTCTTCTGTATAGCCTTGGAATTATCCGGAATTGTCCAAATATGAGCCTCCATAGACATAACAGTGTGCACGACGAGTCAAGAAACAGATTTGCAATGCTATTCTGTCCTATGACAACAACAGACCCATCACTACTGTGTACTAGCTATCATCTAGTACTCTCTTTATCATCCAGTAACATCAGAACTTGAAAAACACAAAACAATTATTCACAAAGGTTTAGACTAACCCTCACCTAGCACCAAATTGAGAGATATGATTCCGAAAATCCTTCCCTCATTACTCAGTTAATCCAACAACTGCCTGACTTGTATACTCCATTTCATCATTCATGATCTTAAGTACTAATGGTGTCTCATTTATGCTGTACATGTATGTACTAATGAAAAAGAGATCAAACTAATACATATTATAAACAAAAATCTTGGCATCTGAGCAGTTTCCAGAGGTGGATGTCAACCATTACACAAAAAAGGAGAAGTCAGGGGCTGGTAACTACACAGGAATATAATTAGTAACAGTGACCTACAAGATATTCTCAAAATCATTTTTGAAAAGAGGAAAATCGACTAAATTCACAAACTGATGAGTACCAGTCGGGAGTTGGAAAGGGCAAATCATACACAGAACAGATCTTGAATGTGAACCTGATCAAACTTTGGAGGACATCAGTTTGGATGGAAAATTCTGCAAACTGATTAAACAAACTGCAAACAATGTACTATCCACTTTCAAGTTCTAAGGAATTCTCAGAGTCCTTCAGAAGCAAGAGCCGTTCAGGACCAAAACTATAGTCAGACAAGCAGACAGACTTTAATCCCTGATGTGGGGATTAGGGAATGGTGACAAGGAATGAAAGGAGTGAGGTGAAATGTGATTTGCATGCAACAAAAAAAGAAATACAGATGCACTTCCTGGCATTCACAGACGGTACAGTGATAGTGCCAGAATTATTAAAAGAGACAACTAATCAAACCACAAAGCTCCAAAGTAAAGTGGCTGAATGAGGCTTACATTCCTCTATTGGGAATACACAGTAAATGGCAATCATCACGATAACTCGCCCTAAAGCTTTGTATGCAGCAGAACGTATGACACTTGTAAGAACATGATTACCTCAGAGGCTAGAATTTATAGAACAAAGTATTCTTATGAGGGTATTGGGACCTCAAAGAACAGGAGACAGCCAATACAGAAGATAAGCCAACCAGAACCTGTACACCCAGTTAGAGAGCATCTCTGCCACTGTCAGGAAAAGTAGGATCTTGTTCTTTGGACACATCCTTAGAATGGCTCATGTGAAGTTGACACATTGACAAGGTAAACAAAGTAAGCTGGATCCAAGAGGTAAAACGGGTTCCACAAAAAATGGGAAAAGTGGAGAGCAAAACTATGTAAGTCATTAAGCTGAATCGTATTCCTCTTCAAACTGATTCAATGACAATGGCCATGAAAGCATGCAGACATAAAGAGTGAATAAGATTGCAAAGTATGAGGTTTAAGTATGAGGTTTAAGAATCCTAAATCCCAGAAGAAATGAAGTTGGACAAAATTAATGTGGTCCTTAGATGGCTGAAATGCAAAGAAGACATACACAAGTTGTATCAGAAGGAAAATTCACTCAAGCATACTATAAAATTATGAGTAGAGTTACTGGACAATACTTATCTTCAGGAGACGAAATATCAATGACACTGATAGGCGCATATAAAAATAAGTAACATTGCCACACTTTCAGAAGCAATATTTCCTTCCTCACAGATATGAGAGAGAGAGAGAGAGAGAGAGAGAGAGAGAGAGAGAGAGAGAGAGAGAGAGTTAGAGAAGGTTAAAAAGGAAGGGCATGTCACTCAAACCCCAGGATGAGAGGGAATTTTTTTTATATTCATTTAAAGAGTGTTTGCTATTTGATGAATGATCAACTTTTTTTCATTATAACATTGTAGAAAACCATTTAATATTCAAAATTTGTTTCTCACTGAAGCTATAGTACTCCCTCACAAAACTGTGGAGGCTACTTTGTGTGAATGATATGCAGAGAAATGTGAAATGAATGGAAAGTTGCGACTTCTATGAATAACCACCTCCTAAATGACGTGGCATAGATATTAGTGATGTTAGAGACAAAAATTTGGCTTCAACATTTGGCAATGCTTCACCAGTTCAGCAGTTTCAGGTCTTTGTCTCCCCTGCTCCTCAAAACAGTTGGGTCTTCCTCTTTCTGTACCTCCAATTGACCTGCGTTTCATTTTTAATGTTTCTCAACCTATCCCTTTCTCCTCCATGTAGAAGGAACTGATAGTTCCCAAAGCTGTTTTAGTGTTGTGTATTTTTATGTGTGGCAATCAGCAGTAACTGTAGTTCACTTCCTAAAGGTATAAACTGGTGAGCAATTCAGTCTCATAATTTCAAAGAAATAAATAATGGTAGATAAACAAATGAGTCTACAAAATAAATTTTTAACTCAGTCCAGCACCGTATACAAGCTACTAGCAACCCACCCCAGTTTTGCACAGGTGTCATTAAGTATCTATGGTGCTGGGAATCAAACCTTTGATCTCTGAGAGGCAATAAGATTCCCTGACCAATCAGAAACAGGGGTACACATTTTTAGTAAATCTGGTTTACATCAAATGCTTTTTTGGAAAAATTGTTCCCTCTCCCATTTATTGAGTTGAATTGTCTTATTTAAAAAAGGCTCAATTTTATAATATTTGAAATAAATGCATTAGCATACCTGAAATCACAGATTGCAGTTCCTTCTTCAACATCAATTGTTACTCTTAGTTTTATAGGAGACCCATCATCCATGTACTCTTCAGCCTCTAAGACACTTTGTCCAGTTCTCTCCTTTGCTCTTTTTCCGATTTCTCTCAGCATGTCCCTTACAGCTATTTCTGCATTGGACTGAATATGGCCCATGTATGCTTGGACAACATCCAGACCATATGCATCAATAAGCTCTCGCACCAAACTGATGCCCTACAAAGATTTACAGCAAGAAATAAGAAGTGAGAATTACGTTCTTTCTTTCATAACTATTTTTAAGATAATTATTATTTTTGTAAATGTTCATAGTAATAAGAGCCAATAAATGATGCTGTTATTAATCTAATGCTTCATATATTATCAGAATGCAAAAAAGTAAGTGGAAAGTTCAATGATTTGTAGTGACAATATTTGTTTGATAACTTTGCAGATGCAAAATAAGTGTCATACCTTCTGGTTAGCTGCGATCTGTGCTCTTAGATCAGACAAATTGTCCTGAAGATTCCTGGTTCCTGAAGACCCGGGAATTTTCCCTGGTGCCATGAGAGCATCAATTAACTCTTGTTCATTAAATACTCCTTTCTTCACAAGGAAAAAGCTCTTGAAACTAGCTCCCTCTTCTATTAGGCTTTTAGAGTGTGGAGGCATGGATCCTGGTGTAATGCCACCAATGTCTGCATGGTGTCCTCTACTGGCAACGAAGAATACAGGTTTCTTCTGGTCCCTGCACAATAGATAATCTTCAGTTACATATATGCAAATACCGACATTCCATTATTTCAAACCTTTCTGCCCAAAATGCTTACAACTGTATATATGCAACTGACTTAACGCAATATGTTAAAACCATTTCATTTTCCCCCTTGACAGAACAATACACAACAAATGGAAAGCATTTACTGTATTCAAACCTCATAAAATGGTAAATTCGGGTGTATTCAAACCTTATAAAATGGTAAATTCATGTATTTGGTTATCTTTTGGATTTTTACTGTTTTCTTATATGAGTATATTTTTTGTTTCTTATAATTCCTTGTCTCCTCACACCATATTGGCTACTTTACATTCATTCTCCGGAAAAGAAATATCACAGGTGTTTTAACATAACATATGTTATAACCACGAGTGACCGGCAAGCAGTGCATGGCAGAGAATGGAGATGCGAAGCCGCCAGTCAGGGGAGCCGCTGAAGGTATCACTAACAATGAACTGACAGGACAGTCAAACAAGTAGGGTACGACAGACACTATGACTGACCAGGACACAACACAAAGCAAGCAGCAAGAACTGAGGTGATAAACACAGCGAGACAACAACAATGCAGGAACACTCCAAACAATGACAGTAGGCATTTCAACACACGGAAGTGGAAAACAGTACGGCCAAGATGCACATACGAACTATGGTGAGTACCAGACTGCCAGGTGGCCGCCTAAATACATGACCGTGAGAAACACGATTGGTCGTGGACTTCACATGTACGAGTGATGCACTCACACAGTGAGGCTCATGGAGCAGGTGTGCGCCAGAGCACAGCAACCCCTTGTGGGTAGCCAGGTCCATATCCTCTAGCGCGCATTCAGCTTCCATGCCGTCCGACACCAGATACATCTCCCCGAAAGCCTGTAAATTGGGGCAGAAATGCCCTAGACGGTGCCGTGGTGGGCGGAAAGAGGAAATGGAGGGAGACCCTGTGTCATCGACCACCAGTGGTGGGTTGGGAGGGAAGTCTGTGGAACCCATCAAAATGTTACAGGAGGGCAGGGCATCGCGCAGCACCTCCGATCCTTGTGGATACGGGAAGGAGTGCCAGCATGCCTGTGGGGAGCCAGCGGCTGTCAGAGTGGGGCCGACTCAACGGCCTTGTGCACACAAGAAGGAGGTGAGGGGTCGGAGGACTTGAGGTACCACGAAGGGGTATGAGGCCGGAGTTGGCTATGGTGGCAGCACTCAAGACCCTTCTTTGTCTGTACCGACGTCACACACCACCCACGGGTCGCGACTACTGTGGCGGGAGTCCAAGCAGCCTTGCCCCATACGAGCAGGGTCAGAAGTGGGGCTCAGAAGGCGACAGTTTTAGCAGATGGTACAGGGTCCATGATTGCTGCCCATGGAAGAATCTGGCCGGACTTTGACCATCAATTGGCATGGTGTGATAAGTGGTCAGGAATAAGGCAAGGGCTGACACGATTGCAGAGGATTCGACTGCTTTTGTCAGCTGTTGTTTAAATGTTCTGACCAGTCATTCTGCTGTGACATTGGAGGACGGATGCCTTCATACAGGACATCCCCCAGTGTCCGTGGTTTAGCAAGCGTAGGATGCAGTGGCGCAAATCGGGTGGGATGATCAACCAATGGGCGTCAGCCACGGCAGCTGACAAAAGTACATTCGCCACAACCAAGAGCCTGTGTGAGAGGTGCCACCAGGGGCTAAATTCAGTTTTCAGCCAGCAGGTCAGATAGGTGGGCCAACCAGTAGTAGAGAACCCACTGGTTGTCTGATGCGACCTGTGCAGCCGTGATGGAAAATCCATCCAGTGTACTTTGGCAGGTGGTATCAATATGAAAGCAGAGGACTTCCTGTTGATCAAACTCTGAATCAGGGCCTGAGGGGAGACGTGACACGGTATCTGTGTTGGAGTGTTGAGAGGTGGGATTATATTGGATAACGTACGTGTAATTGCGTAAGAACAGCACCCAGCGCCAGAGATGAACAGTTCGCTCTGGGAGGTTTGTGTGTGTGTGTGTGTGTGTGTGTGTGTGTGTGTGTGTGTGTGTGTGTGTGCGCGCGCGCGCGCGCGCGTGCACACATGCCGGATAGGGTAACCAAAGACTTGTAATCAGTGAGGAGAGTGAACTTCGTCCCAAACAGATAGACGCAAAACTTTTGAATGGCAAACAATTGCCAGATCCTCTTTCTCAATCTGAGAATAGTTCCTCTGTGCTGGGGATAGCATCGTGGATACATACGCAATGGGCTGTTCTGAGTCATCTTCATTCCTGTGAGCCAGGACTAGTCTGGAGAGAAGGCAGTAAAGGCAAGGGGGGCCTGAGCATAGTTTTCAAGCGGAGGAAAGCTTGATCACAGGCAGGAGTCCAGTTGAAAGGCTCCCCTTTGCTATGCAAACGATTGAGGGGCTGTGCTACGTCAGCAGCCTGTGGCAAAAACTTCAAGTAGTAGTTAACCTTGCCCAAAAAACCTGCAGGTGAGATAAATCATTGGCATGGGGAAGGGAGTTGATGGCCATGACATTGCAATCCATTGGGCGAATGCCATCTTTACTGAGCCAGTGCCCCAGGTATTCAACTTCCAGTTGAAAGAAACTACACTTTTCCAGCCGACATCATAAGCCTGCAGCCTGCAGGGTGTGAAATAAGGTACTGAAGTTTTGCAAATGCTCGTGACATGTACCATAGGTGACCAAGATGTCATCGAGATAATTGACATGAGCCAGGACGGGCTGAGTGAGCCGCTCCAGGTACCTCTGGAAAATGGCCGGCACCAATTGCATTTATTCTGGAATGCCTCATCTAAGGGTAATTGGTGGTAAGCCTCTGCCAGGTCGATCTTAGAGAAGTACTCGCTATGCGCAAGTTTGGTGAGAAGGTCTTCCTGTTGGGAAACGGGATAAGTTTCAACCAGGGACTGTGCATTGATTGTAATGCGAAAATCCCCACATAGGCGAAGGGAGCCTTGGGGTTTCCTGATCACCACTAACAGGGTCGCCCAAGCACTTGCTTTCACGGGCTCAATGATTCCAGCAGCCTGCAGTCTGCATTCTTGCTCGACTGCCAGACTTAAGGCCACCAGAACGGGTTGAGCCCGGAAGAACTACAGCTCAGCATCTGGTCAGAGAACAATATGCGCCTGGAAGTCCAAAGCACAACCTAAGTCTGACTGAAACAGAGAGGCATTGTCCGAGCACAGTTCGTTGAGGTACTGGAATGGGGCGGCAGTGTAAACGATCTTAACTTCATCAGAAATCGAAAAGCCAAACAGTGTGAAAGCATCAAGTCTAAAAATTGGAAGCCAAGGGATAGTCAACCACCAGTAGGGTCAGGAACGGAGAATATATGTACAGGTGCCTTGGACCAGAAACTGCCCATGGAGGGTGATACACGCATCAACACATGCGAGCAATTGCCGAGAGTTAGGAGACAGCTCCATGGAACCCAGGCGTGTATACATCGCCAAATTGATCAAGGAGATGGTAGCCCCCATATCAACCTGGAAACGAATATCCACGTTAAAAAGGCAGAGGCTAAGGAACAACTTCTGCACAAATGGGGCGTCCAGTGGGACGACTGACTGCAGCATGGGTGAGGGTGGGAGAGGGTTGGGCACCTGCAACAGGCATATAGGAGACTGCCGTCTTTCTGACAGAGCATGCATGTCTTCCAGCAATGGAGACAGTCTGCACAAGAGTGGGCAGGAAAAGACGTAAGTGACCACTGATGAGGGGCCCAGGTTAAGAATAACAACCATCCGTGACTTAAAATGCTGTGAAATGTTGTTTCAGATGATGCAAATATGTTTCCCAGTCTTCCTTAGTGTCGTTAAAGAGTGGAAACAATGGCAGACATGGGGAAGCATCAAAACCAGGGCACCCGGGAGCTGGTGCGGTATGGCATCCCATGCCGTCACTTTGACCATCAACAACTGCAAGGATTGCTGTAAGACATTTAACTGGCACTGCTGCTGCATGAGTTGCTGCTGTTGCTCCAGGAGACAGACCAACTTAGCCTTCATGCTACTAAACTTTTTACCTCATTGCCAATGTTATACCCACAAATGACCGGTGAGCAGCGCACAGCAGAGAATGGAGCTGCAAAGACACAAGACGTGGGAGCCACTGGAAGTATTGTTAACAACAAACAGACAGGACAGACAAACAAGTAGGGGACAACAGACACTATGACCAACCAGGACACAACTTGAGGCAGGCAAGAAAGAACTGAGGTGATAAATACAGCGAGACAACAACAATGCAGGAACACTCAAAACAATGACAGTAGGTATCTCAACCCATGGAACTGGAACGCAGTACGGCTGTGATGCAAACACGAATTACGGTGAGTACTAGACTGCCAGGGTAGCACTGCATGGCCGCCCTAAATACATGACTGTGGGAAACACTATTGGCCCTGCACTTAATGTGGTACAGAGAGTAGTGCACTCGCACAGCAAGGCTTGCAGTGCAGGAGCAGAGAGATCCCTAGTTGGCATCCATGTCCTTACCTCTGGCGTGCATTCAACTTCTGCACCTTTGGACACCAGAACATCCATTTCAGTTGCAACTTAGATCCTCTGCTCTAGTTTTTTCCCTGGTACAATTACATTTCCTTCATAATTTTAATGAGTAGGCTACTGAATATGAATATATGTTGTAGTAAAGACAGCACCACAGTCCTACTCAGACAACTATCTTACAATAACGCGCAAGCATAGAAAACTTAATATTTGCCACTGCCTATTTCGTTTTCACAATGAACAGAATGCTCTTACATTAACATTTTATTATGCACACCAGTCTGATGTTATCTGTCTTTCTACTGAATAAAATTCTTATACTTTTCACAGTATGTGTCAAATTTATAGAAAGTTTCTGTGCAAGATTTATAATAAGTGTTGTTTCATTCACAATGAGTGATGTTAGTTGCCACATGCAATAGACATGCTTTGTTGGTGCCCAGTATTTTCGTTATACTGAGAGATACACTGACAATATACAGATAGCTCTCCATCTCTATATACACTCTCTAACACTGCAGTTCTCATCTTTATCTTTGGCACGTGTAGTGTAGAAAGTGTCACAGATTCAACTAAGTAAAAACTCTGCTCCATCAAACCTTTCTTTCCACATGCAAGCCAACATCCCAATTTCCTTTGTGTGAGACTCTGCGTGTAGATATTCTGTACAGCAATAATTTATTGTTCATGTCGTTTTCACATAATCTTTCATTAACACTGACAAGACTTATGTGTACGAGATATATTGTGTATTTTCAAACATTTGTGAGTGGTGGGTAAAATTTATCACATACTGTCAATTTTAAACTACATTTATGCTTCTTAGAAGTATTACGCAGCAATATCCTAATCCAGAAACAATCTTTCCCCTTAATTTTATTGTGTATTATCTCTCCAAACACAAATTCTGGTCCTCTGTTCGCTTCTTTCTGTATATTTGGGCTAATTCATGAACTACTGTGAGGATATTAATACAGTTTTCACTAATGGGTAGACTCATTTATGAAGAAGGTTTGTGCATATAACTTACAAATATTTCAAACAAACTGGGCGAACTGTGATGAATTTGTCAACCGCCACTGTGAAAACAATGCCATTGCCACCTAGTGATGACCAGCAGAACTCCTTGGGTCCACAGCTCTGCACAGCACACTGTACCCACAGCCAAACTGGGTGTACCAACAACAGAAGAAATCTGTCTGGCATGTCACGGTTGATGTGGATGTGATATTATTTGTCACAGTTGGTGTGGACAATTTGAAATGAAGCTACATCTTGTATGCACCACTCTATAACCTAAGTGAACCAACCAGAAAGTAGCAGCACTGCTCATAAATTTTGGTCGATTCACAAGCTTGTTAAAGAAGGAACAACATGGGCATAATCTCTTCGACACCTTAAAAATAGAGGATGGAATGTAATTAACCAATTCTTGATGGATGACTACAGAAAATTTCAAAAGACTTCTAACTGTCATAAGAAATTATTTGAGAGCAACTGCTTAGCAAAAAGTATGATAATCCAAATCTATGGTTTTTAATTTTTTATGCAAAAAGTAAAACACTTTCCAAAATACTACTTCAGTGAGGTATGCAGCTCTGACTCATTTACACAAGGAAAGTTGTTTCAGCAGAGAAACAGATGATACAATTTTCAGCTTTCTGCTTTGCTTCAATCAAACCTAAATGTGAACACAATTCTTTGCATGGCAGAGTGAATAAGTCTGCCACAAGGAGTTTGTGACAAAGAATTGCAGCCACCAATCTGAACACTGAATCAGTGAGTACTAAGATTCACAAGAGGAGTGCTTTCAAGGACTAAACATTTACATCAAGCATGTTTCTTTTGTTCATTTCTTTTATTTGTGACCTTTGGATATGATCCACTTAGCCAGCCTCTGATCCATGATACACTACAAATTCAAAGACACATCTAGTCTCTCTCTCTCTCTCTCTCTCTCTCTCTCTCTCTCTCTCTCTCTCAGGATTTGCATAGAATATTTACATTGGTTGTACACATATTGATTAAATTATGATGTGCTACCATCACTGCCATGAGATATCACTCCAAATGCCACTTATATATGGATCAGATAACATTCATGTCTCTTAAGAAGTTCCCTGGTGTGCTCTGCTTAAATCATTTCAGGTACATGAAACTGATGAAATTCAGTTCCCTAACATTATTCTCAGAATTTTAATTATAACACTATGCAGTGCCCCTTAACCAAATTTACCACCAAGCCAGACAAGCTGTCTGACCATAGATACTTGGGCTACCTGTGTGAAGCTCGGGCAGGTTGCTAGTTTATGTAATAAGAGCTATATGTTTTAGAACTTTGGAATGCATGTGAATAGTGTGTGTGACATGTTTTATAATTAATTGTGACCTAAAATTGTGTATTCTGTAAACTTTGGTAGCAACAGCTTTGCAGAAAATTATTTCCCCCTTATTGCAGGGCAATTGTTTATGCGACTTGTGCAATATTTCCACATTTTTCCACTCAGTGACTTGTTTCTTCATATAATTGTTGTATGTTTTACTATCACGAATTCAACTACTGAGGTGCAATATTGTGTTTTGTGCACACTATAACTGTCATATCGTATTCCTTACAGTTTCCCCTTTCAACATTGCTCTATACTGTTTACATTTGTTATCCATTAGCACTGTTTTCAACCCTGTTCCACTAGCATGTTTGTGAGTATTACTACCATGAAAGTTTGAGACACAAAGTTACCTTCAGGGTACCTGAAAATTTTATCCCAGGCCCTTCCTCTCATTATTTACACATAATCACTTTCTTTGGTGTTGCAGCTTCAGATCTTGAAAAAGAACATACAAGCATTGTACTTAACAGATCCTGATATTAAAACAATACCAGCAATGTCAATTTAAATGTATTTATACAGTGTTCATAAAATATAATTAAAATCTATACAAATAAAAGTCAGTTGCCGCATGTATGAAAGATCATCACTTGAGAAGAGCTGGACCAATTTGGTCAATTTATTTTTGTTGTTTATTTTTTTATTTTACACATCTAGTTTCGTGGGACCAAATTGAGGACCAAATCTTCATAGTCATAGAATCACAACAGAAAAGTAATAATAAATAAAATAAAATGTTTATGAATCCTAGAATGATGACTAGCTATAAGTTTATATAGATGCAAACAACAATGTAACACAGGAATTAACTCAATTTTTTAAGGAACTCCTAGACAGAATAGAAGGAGTGACCATGAGAAAACTCTTCAGTTTAGATTTGGATTACTGCCAAGATTTTTGAAATCTTGTGGTAGCTTATTGAAAATGGATGCAGCAGAATACTGCCGTGTATTGTTATGTTCACAACTGTTATGACAATCTTCATGTGAAACAAAATTTTTGGGAAATCCATCAGAAAAGTTGGAAATTTGGTTGGTATTTTTGTACAAAAAAATCAATCAAGGAAATGTGATGATGGGTTTGACAGTTCTGCTGTCACATTTTCATGACAACAAAAATTTGTAACATTCAGTCTGACAGGTCTGCTGTCACATGTTTTAATAAGAACAACAAATTCTGCATTGAAGTTTGTTATCAGTGGTGATCATGTCTTTAATGTGTTGCAAAGATTAAATTGATCTCAGTTCATTACAATTTGGTGTGTTGCAAATATTCAATTGATTTCAGTTTGTGGTTTATTTCTTTGGACAAAATACCAGCAATGAGGTGTCGAAACATCAGTCACCATATGCACAGTGCAAGCCAAGCTACAAGACTGCCAAGTCAATGAGACTGACGAAGAGTGTAGACAGTGTTTGCAGACAAATTGAAAAAAACTTCTCAAGCATGATCCATTATGACTCCAAAACAATGAATTCTGATTTTTTTCATTACAATAAATTCATGACCTTACTGAACCTGTTCTTGTTTTTATTCATACAAATTCGAGGAAAGATCTGGTTGGATGAATCCCTTCTCAACTGACTGACAACACACAGCCTAAACCACTGGAGACAGAGACATGTTACACAGTAAACACTTTCTGTTAAACCAGCTGTGAGAAACAACACATTAAGCTGTGCTGTGAAAATGTGTGGTTTTGTTTTCCTTTTTGCAGTCATTTCTAACTGAAAACAGGAAAGTTGTGTTTATGGCTAACTTTATATATTCTGCAATATATATATTTGCTAACAATACTAGCTTTCCTGCATATTCCACTGGCTCAACTATTGAAGTGTTTACTTAAAACTTTCAGTCTTTAATTAAAAAAGTAATCAGTGCCATAAAAGTAAATC